>NC_052319.1:25964340-26196840 GCF_016432855.1 Salvelinus namaycush | reverse complement strand
GGAAGGGTGCGCCACTTGAGTGGGTTGAGTCACTGATGTGATCTTCCTGTCCGGGTTGGCACCCCCCTCGTGTTTGTACCGTGGGGGAGATCTTCGTGGGCTATACTCAGCCTTGTCTCAGGGTAGTAAGTTGGTGCTTTGCGAATATCCCTCTAGTGGTGTGGGGGCTGTGCTTCGGAAAAGTGGATGGGGTTATATCCTGCCTGGTTGGCCCTGTCCGAGGGTATCATTGAACAGGGCCACAGTGTCTCCCGACCCCTCCTGTCTCAGCCTCCAGTATCTATGCTGCAATAGTTTAGATGTCGGGGGGCTAGGGTCAGTCTGTTATATCTGATGTAGTAATTATCCTGTCTTATCCGGTGTCCTGTGTGAATTTAAGTATGCTCCCTTTAATTCTCTATCTCTCTGCCCTCCCGGAGGACTACCTGGCCTGATGACTCCTTGCTGTCCAAGTCCACCTGGTCGTGCTGCTGCTCCAGTTTTAACTATTCTGCCTGCGGCTATGGAACCCTGACCTGTTCACCGGACGTGCTACCTTGTTCCAGACCTGCTGTTTTCGACTCTCTCTACCGCACCTGCTGTCTCGAACTCGAAGCCAACTGACATTTCTCCTGAGGTGCTGACCTGTTGCACCCTCTACAACCACTGTGATTATTATTATTTGATCCTGCTGGTCATCTATGAACATTTGAACATCTTGGCCATGTTCTGTTATAATCTCCACCCGGCACAGCCAGAAGAGGACTGGCCACCCCTCAGAGCCTGGTTCCTCTCTAGGTTTCTTCCTAGGTTCTAGGGAGTTTTTCCTAGCCACCGTGCTTCTATATCTGCATTGCTTGCTGTTTGGGGTTTTAGGCTGGGTTTCTGTATAGCACTTTGTGACATCTGCTGATGTAAAAAGGGCTTTATAAATACATTTGATTGATTGATGGAAAAACAGACATGCACACAGACATAAGGGGTCTAAGTGATCTCTCTGAGACCGTTCGTGCAAAGCAGACATAGTGTCTGTAGGTTCCTGCTTCTCTTTCCTGTGCTGTGGTCACATAATTGACTGTAGCAACCATCCAACGCTCGCTGGTCTGTGTCACCCAGTGTTGCGTCGGATGTCACAACAGACAGAGGAAATTGAGTAAATGGCCAGTTAGTGTAGGACGTCATACACTGAGTGTCCAAAACGTTAAGAACATGTTGAGTCCACCGCTTCCCACAGCTCTGTCAAGTTGGCTGGTGGACCATTCTTGATACACACGGGAAACTGTTGAGTGTGAAAAACCCAGCAGCGTTGCAGTTGTTGATGCAAACCGGTGCGCCTTTTGTCTTGTCCATTCACCTTCTGAATGGCACACATGCACAATCCATGTCTAAATTGTCTCAAGGCTTAAATCCTTCTTAAACCTGTCTCCTCCCCTTCATCTACACTGATTGAAATGGATTTAACAGATGACATCAATAAGGGATCATATCTTTTTCACCTGGATTCACCTGGTCAGTCTGTTCACCTGGTCACACACACACACACACACACACACACACACACACACACACACACACACACACACACACACACACACACAAAGGTCTCCATGATGTAAACACACACACACACACACACACACACACACACAAAGGTTTCCATGATGTAAACACACACACACACACACACACACACACACACACACACACACACACACACACACACACACACACACACAAAGGTTTCCATGATGTAAACACACACAGATTGCGGTCTGATTGCAGTGTCATCTGTCAGTTTGATGTCATATTGCAATGAAGGAAAGAAAGGGTCCATGCTCATGAGACATGGAGACAATTTGACGTTGCTTCTTCCATTTTTAGCGTAGATAGAAATACTTACGTTTTATCCTTCAAGCCATTGTCGTTGTACTGCATCATTCTCAGTAGATGAGTATGAAAGTTGTGTGTGACGACTTGTTGGTCAGTTCACCGAAAATGTTATTTGTCTTTTAAATTGCCCACAACCTCGATGTACATTCACAAACACAGTTTTCCATTATGTTGCAACGTGTTGTCAAATATATACAGTACAGGTTGTGCAGAAATACAGAGCCTGTCAGATCCTCTGTCCTAGTATCCATAATGTCAATCACAATTGAAACAAATAATTCAATACTTGGGGAAAAACTCCAATATCTTCATAATACACTACATGACCAAAAGTATTTAGATACCTGCTAAACATCTCATTCCAAAATCATGTCATATGGAGTTGGTCTATATTCTGGGAAGGCTTTCCACTAGATGTTGGAACATTGCTGCGGGGACTTGCATCCATTCAGCCTCGAGCATTAGTGAGGTTGGGAACTGATGTTGGGCGATTAGGTCAGGTTCGCAGTCAGCATTTCAATTCATCCTAAAGGTGTTCGATGGGGTTGAGGTCATGGCTCTGTGCAGGCCAGTCAAGTTCTTCCACACCGATCTCGACAAAAAATGTCTGAATGGACCAAGCTTTGTGCACAGGGGCATTGTCATACTGAAACAGGAAAGGGCCTTCCCCAAACTGTTGCCACACAGTTGGAAGCACAGAACCATCTAGAATGTCACTGTATGCTGTAGTGTTGATTTCCCTTCACTGAAACTAAGGGGCTTAGCCCAAACCATGAAAAACATCCCCAGACCATTATTCCTCCTCCACTAAACTTGACAGTTGGTGCTATGCATTTGGGCAGGTAGGTAGCGTTCTCCTGGCATCCGCTAAACTCAGATTCGTCCGTCGGACTGCCAGATGGTGAAGCGTGATTCATCACTCCAGAGAACACGTTTCCACTGCTCAAGAGTCCAATAGCGGCAAGCTTTACACCACTCCAGCCGACGCTTGGCATTGCGCATGGTGATTTTAGGCTTGTGTGCGGCTGCTCGGCCATGGAAACCCATTTCATGAAGCTCCTGACAAACAGTTCTTGTACTGACGTTGCTTTCAGAGGCAGTTTGGAACTCGGTAGTGAGTGTTGCAACCAAGGGAAGAAGATTTTTACACACTTCAGTGGTCCCATTCTGTGCGCTTTTGTGGCCTACCACTTTGCGGCTGAGTCGTTGTTGCTTCTAGACGTTTCCACTTCACAATAACAGCACTCTCAGTTGACCGGGGCAGCTCTAGCAAGGCAGAAATTTGACGAACTGACTTGTTGGAAAGGTGGCATTCTATGACGGTGCCACGTTGAAAGTCACTGAGCTCTTCAGTAAGGCCATTCTACTGCCAATATTTGTCTATGGAGATTGCATGTCTGTGTACTCGGTTTTCTACACCTGTCAGCAACGGGTGTGGCTGAAATAGCCGAATCCACTAATTTGAAGGGGTGTCCACAGGGTTTTTGTATATATAGTGTACCTCCATTCATTGCAATAAGTTTGTACAATAAAACATCCTCTCTCCACCCATTACATGGAAGTAGGATGAAGGTCCCCCTACACACTGATCTTGGGTCAGTTTGGCATGGCCCACACTAATGGTGGCTTTGGGGAGCGGAAGCTGATCCTGGACCTGTACCTATGGGAAACTTCACCCCTGTGCCATTACATTTAGATACTGTATCGTAGGTGCATTGTAGGTACCCAGACCCTTGACTATTCCCTTTGTCTGACCCTGTCTCGTGCAGGCAAGAAAAACAAGCTGCGTGTTTACTATCTGTCCTGGCTGAGGAACAAGATCCTGCACAACGACCCTGAGGTGGAGAAGAAACAGGGCTGGGTCACTGTGGGAGACCTGGAGGGCGCTGTGCACTACAAAGTTGGTACGTTCCATCTTCAACATGCATCTGGCCAGTAGGGTTAAAAGGATGGAACGTTATGATGTGGGGAGAAAATTCATTTTTTTAGGACAGTTTTTTCATAGAAATTGATGCTATGGTCATGTGTCTGCACAACATGTTTAGGAACCACCAAAGACTGTTGATTTTTCATATGACCCTCCAAATGAACCAAACAATGTTTTCTCTCAGTTGGTCTTCATCCACTATGTTAGAATCACTATCTTAAAGACAGCCTGAGTAGGGTGCATAATACACTGGCACAGCACGTCATGTCATGACTGCAACATGGAAGAGAAAAAGAGTTTTGCAATGATAGGTACATCAATTTCCTGGAAGAGACGAGACCAGAGCGTTGTCTCACGCTCCATCTCCCCAGATTAGTGATGTCACAGGCCAAAGTCCTGAATTTGCTGTTGTAAACCCCGCCTCTCTGTCAGAGCTGTCAGTCAGGCCATCTTGGTTCTGCCCATGAGTTTAAGCCATAGAATCGTGTATACTTTTTTTGTGGGAAAGTATTCAATTGCTTCCTAATACGAAATACCCTCGGTCTACCCAGCGAACGCCATGTCCCAATTCTGTCACTTCTCTGAGTAAGATAATAAGACTGTAATATTATGTCAGCTAAAAGTATTTTGGTAGAATTACATCTCCTACTAATAATAGTACTGGGACAGAGAACTTAAAAACAATAAGACTGCTGAACAATTAATGAAATTACCCCCCCTCCTTTTAAAACATTTCTTAAAATTGCATTGCTTGCACACATTTCACGGTAACGTCTACATCTGTTACATTTAGCACATGTGGCAAATAAAATTTGATTTGATGTTGATACTGTCATTAAAAGTCTTGAGGATGCTCTGAATTAACCCTGTCAGTTGGTGCCTCTTATGAGATCTTCCTCATGTATCCCAACTGTTTTATTTCCCAGTGAAATACGAGAGGATCAAGTTTTTGGTTCTGGCCCTGAAGAACTCGGTGGAGGTCTATGCATGGGCACCAAAGCCCTACCACAAGTTCATGGCTTTCAAGGTGAACATTAAGGAAACCTAAGATACCTATGGGAGCTAGTCACTTCCATCTATTCAATCAGTTATGCAGCTATTGTGAATTGTTATGACAATCATACAATGACACACACACTACTGTATGTGAATGACCTTTGCCCCCTGGTTGACCCCTGCAGTCGTTTGGTGACCTGGTGCACAAGCCCCTGCTGGTTGACCTGACGGTGGAGGAAGGTCAGAGATTAAAGGTCATCTATGGCTCCAGTAACGGATTTCATGCCGTCGACGTGGACTCGGGGGCAGTCTACGACATCTACCTGCCCACCCATGTAAAAAAAACACTAGTGTCTATGTAACCTCCTCCCTCATCCCCTTCTCTTTTTCCTCTATTTTTCCATGGATAACTTCACTATTGAATTAACATTATTGAATTAACATGGTTCCCCCTCTTTCTCTCAACCTTCTCCCTCTGTCTCCCTCTGTAGATCCAGACCAGTATCCAGTCCCATGCCATCATCATCCTGCCCAACACAGATGGCATTGAGCTGCTAGTGTGTTACGAGGACGAGGGTGTCTATGTCAACACCTATGGACGCATCACCAAGGACGTGGTGCTGCAGTGGGGCGAGATGCCTACTTCTGTGGGTAGGTGGAGACACACACACGTACAAATACACATACACACTCACACAATAGGTCCTTAAATTAAGTGTTTGAACATGTTAACTCGGTTGTCATACCACCCACTCACCCCCCTGTCCCCCTCTTTGCCTTTCTCTGTAGCCTACATCCGTTCTAACCAGATCATGGGCTGGGGGGAGAAGGCCATAGAGATCAGGTCTGTGGAGACCGGACACCTGGACGGGGTCTTCATGCACAAGAGAGCCCAGAGACTCAAGTTCCTGTGTGAGAGGAATGACAAGGTTAGACCCCTAGACACATGCACATACCAGTGTTTCCGTTAGACGGTAATAACTGGCTTTTGTCCGATACAAAAAAAATTGAAAATCAGATAAATAAAAATGTAACTTATGTAACTGGTTGTATGAATTTGGGATCTATCATCCCACAACTGTCCCAGAATCTATTTTGAATAGGCTATTTCTTTCTCGATAAGCTGACCAATAGAATCGGTAGCCTAAACTTTTCTAGTATAGTAGATTGACGTAGGCTATCCTCGACTTGCATGTTCTGTTAACATGAATGACCATATTCTAAATGTGATTTGTGTCATTCTAAGCCCCGTGGGTGGACACCCTAATCAGGTTACACACCAATGCGTATGGGTCCGGTAAATTTCTCAATTGTCCGGTAAATTAAAATGTTTGCTTGTCAAATGTTCGGCGCCACATTTTCCTAACGGAAAACCTGGCACGTACACACACACACACACACACACACACACACACACACACACACACACACACACACACACACACACACACACACACACACACACACACACACACACACAGATACACTTGGAGGTAATTACCTAGGTTGAGGGCTGTTTACACTAATAACTCTGTCCCTCTCAGAGCTCTGTCTCCTGTTAGTGTGTCACAAAGCGCTGACTCATCCTGTGTCCAAGCAGACTCGGGACCCCATTCACTGAGTCTATCAATCGATCAATCATTCCATTGAAACATAGGGTATTTTTAGACAGACAGCAATTAGGCTAAAGTGGCCATCAAAGCTAGTTTCTGACCCTTCACTCTCCTTTGTTGACTAGTGGAGTAGGCAGAGTAATGCACAGCTATACACCAACTATACCCCCTGCTTCATTAAGAATGGCAAAATAAGGTTTTTGGTGCCTTTTTGTATTTCATGTTCGGAAACTTTTTAGCCTCTGTTGGATTTCTGTTATACACACCAATTAAGAGCTGAACTAGCTAGTATGTTAGATGAGTGGGACCAACCACAAAGCAGAAGCAGCTAAACTGGTGGAGAGAGCTAGTCTAGCCGTAGTTTCCCCATTTCCTATAGTCTCTCACTGATGGGAAAGATGTACAGACATTATGTGAGGTTGAAAAAACTCCAAGACACTCATTGGTTAGTTATAAAATCCCAATATCATTTTCAGTTTCTATATCTGGTAGAAATTAATATTTTTGTACCTTTTATTTAACTAGGCAAGTCACACAATTCTTATTTACAATGGCGGCCTACACCGGCCAAACCCAGGCAACACTGGGCCAATTGTGCACTGCCCTATGGGACTCCCAATCACAGCCGGTTGTGATACAGCCTGGATTCAAACCAGGGTGTCTGTAGTGATGCCTCTAGCACTGAGATGCAGTGCCTTAGACCGCTGCGCCACTCGGGAGCCCAATATAGTGTTTCTGAGAATCACCAAATTCTACACTGAACAAAAATAGAAACACAACATGTAAAGTGTTGGTCCCATGTTTCATGAGCTGAAATAAAACATCTCAGAAATATTCCATACTCACGAAAAGCGTATTTCTCTCAAATTTTGTGCACTAATTTGTTTACATTCCTGTTAGTGAGCATTTCTCCTTTGCCAAGATAATCCATCCGCCTGACAGGTGTGGCACATCAAGAAGCTGATTAAACAGATTAAACATTATACAGGTGCATCTTGTGCTGGGGACAATAAAAGGCCACTGTAAAATGTGCAGTTTTGTCACACAACACAATGCAACAGATTTCTACATTTTTGAGGGAGTGTGCAATTGGTATGCTGACTGCAGGAATGTCCGCCAGAGCTGTTGACAGAGAATTGAATGTTCATTCCCCAACATAAGCCACCTCCAACATAGCTTTAGAGAATTTGGCAGTACGTCCAACTGGCCTCCCAACCGCAGACCATGTATATGGCGTCTTGTGGGCGAGCGGTTTGTGAACAGAGTGCCCCATGGTGGTGGTGGGGTTATGGTATGGGCAGGCATAAACTGCGGACAATGAACACAATTGCGTTTTATCTATTGGCAATTTGAATGCACAAAAATACTGCAATGAGATTGAGGTCCACTTTTTTTTAAGGTATCTGTGACCAATCTGTATGCGCAGTCATGTGAAATCCATAGATTAGGGCCTAATGAATTGATTTCACTTTATTTATTTTAATACACATGGAATGTTTTAATTTTCCAGATGTTCCCATAACATTAATCCAGCTTTGTGGGGACATTGTAGTGATGTACAGTCCGTTTCCTGCAGGCTTGGATGTCAGTCAGGCTTGGGTGTTTTTCTCCAGTGTTTCTGCCATGCTACTCTAATTTACAGTAACAGTCAAAAGTTTGGACACACCTACTCATTCAAGGGTTTTTCTTTATTTTTATTATTTTCTACATTGTAGAATAATAGTGAAGACATCAAAACTATGAAATAACAAATATGGAATCATGTAGTAACCAAAAAATTGTTAAACAAATCAAAATATATTTTAGATTCTTCAAAGTAGCCACCCTTTGCCTTGATGACAGCTTTGCATACTCTCAACCAGCTTCACGAGGAATGCTTTTCCAACAGTCTAGAAGAAGTTCCCACATATGCTGAGCACTTGTTGGCTGCTTTTCCTTCACTCTGCGGTCCAACTCATCCAAACCATCTCAATTGGGTTGAGGTTGGGTGATTGTGGAGGCCAGGTCATCTGATGCAGCACTACATCACTCTCCTTCTTGGTCAAATAGCCCTTACACAACCTGGAGGTGTGTTCTGGATCATTGTCCTGTTGAAAAACAGCAGCCCCGTTCTGTGAGTTTGTGTGGCCTAACACTTCGCGACTAAGCCGTTGTTGCTCTTAGACGTTTCCACTTCACAATAACAGCACTTACAGTTGACCTGGGCAGCTCTAGTCACTGAGCTCTTCAGTAAGGCCATTCTACTGCCAATGTTTGTCTATGGAGATTGTGTGGCTGGGTGCTCGATTTTATACACCTGTCAGCAATGGGTGTGGTTGAAATAGCTGAATCCACTCATTTGAAGGAGTGTCCACATACCTTTGTATTATAGTGTATATACTTTTGGGAAGTTGTTAGACTTCTTGATGTTTGATATAGCTAGGGCTTTACCATACCTTGTTTGGGTTGTATTACTGACTGCATATACAGGAATTCTCTGCATGGGGTTCACTATTGTCACGATCGTTATATGGTTGAAGAGAGGAGGACCAAGGCGCAGCGTGATAACAATACATCTTCTATTTATTGAAGACGAAAATGAAGAACACTTTACAAACTAAACAAAACAACAAACGTGCCGCTAAAGCTAAACAGTGCAGACACGGGCAACTGACATAGACATAGACAATCACCCACGAACTACCTAATGAGTATGGCTGCCTAAATATGGTTCCCAATCAGAGACAACGATAGACAGCTGTCTCTAATTGAGAACCAATCTAGGCAACCATAGACATACATACACCTAGACTAGACACTGCCCCATAAACATACAAAACCCCTAGACAATACAAAACACATACATCCCCCATGTCACACCCTGACCTAACTAAAATAATAAAGAAAACTAAGATAACTAAGGCCAGGGCGTGACAACTGTTTTCTTATGATTCATTTTTTACCTTTTATTTATACAGGTTTTTCTCATTGAGATAACATCTCTTTTCCAAGAGAGACCTGGTCCAATAGCAGCAGGGGGAACAACGTTTCAGACAAAACAACTTACATACACTAACACAACATTAAACAAAACTATAAACACACATACAGTATAACAAAAACATTTTACGTTAAAAACACGAAAGTCTTGACTAAAAACAGCTGGCCTAAAAACAATCACTCTTCTATGACATATACATCGATCAAGTGTTTAAACTCCACCATGGGAAATTTTAAAATGTTCAGGAGAGAATTCCAGGACCATGGTGCTAAGTAACTAAAACTATTTCTACCATGACCTGTTCTAATTTTTGGTACTGTTAGAAGTAAATGAGAATAGGACCGTAATTTATATTTATTTACCGACCTGACTACAAAAGAACAGAGATAAAATGGCATTTTACCCAATATGGCCTTATAAATCAGTGTATACCAGTGTTTAAGCCTACGCAAGGTCAATGATGACCAGCCAACAGCGCTGTAGAGATCACAATGATCTCACAATGATGTGTTAGACGTTTTTGATTTGTAATGAACTTGAGGGCTGCATGATCCACTTATCATCAACCCACACACCCAAATATTTGTACACTTTAACTTGCTCTATAGTATGTCCAGCCAATGTAGCAATGACATGATAAGTAACATACCTGGCATTTGAAAACACCATCCATTTTGTTTTACCTGAATTTAGAACCAGCTTTAAATCATACAGATTCTGTTGTATGATGTTAAATGCTCTTTGGGCATTTTCAAAAGCCAAAGATAAACTAATACCACTTGAATAAAGAACAGTATCATCTGCATAAAAATTAACATCCGCTGTTTCAATAAGATCCCCAATGTTGTTGATATACAAAATGAACAACAGTGGGCCCAAAATAGAACCTTCCGCAACACCTGAGCACACCTCTATGGACTCAGATTTACAACCATCCACCATTAAACATTGTGTACGAAATATTAACATGACGACACACGTCTTGATTTCCTTTGTTACAATGGATCAGTGATTGTAAATGACTCAATCAGAAAAACATGATGGTCGTATGCATCTCTGTGTAAGAAGTTCACCCATACCTTTATGATGTATCATTGATGATGTGTCACTGATTAGTTTAGTTATTTATTGACGTGTTTGTGTGTGTTTCCATCCGCAGGTGTTCTTTGCCTCGGTGCGGTCCGGAGGAGCCAGCCAGGTGTACTTTATGACCCTGGGGCGTACCTCTCTGCTCAGCTGGTAGAGAAAGACCATGCCCCCTCTACACTGGAAACCAACCAACCACGTTTTACCCAACGTTCAGTGATGCCAACGGACAAAAGCCAACCATCTCCGTCTTAGCTATGACCTTCGACCCGGAGCATCATGTTATATTGAGGATACATACAACATCCAGATGCTGTCTCCCCAGCCGTGAATACCAGATATGAGAATTGTTCAAAATTAAGTTAATTGATTATAAAACAACAAAAATAAAGGGGGAACGGTTTGCCCCGCTGTGGTGCTCAACTGATTGTGGACACGTCTGTGCGGGGTCGTTGCCCTGAACACCTGTGACCTCTGTGTGTCGTTCCTAGTTACTGACTGTGCTGTGGGCTTGAAGTTTACTAACTACTCTCTGCATCTTCTGCTCGTATTTCAGGAACCCCCCTCCACCCCACCCTTTTCCTTGGCGAGGGAGGAGCAAGGGTGGAGCATACAGTGTTAATGCTACAGTAGTGTATGTAAATGTTTTTCTGTTTGGCGCAATGATTGCTGACTGCAAGGGGGCAGGGGGGGGGGGTTGAAGCTGTCTGTCATGGAGGAGGCGGGAATAGAGAAGTCAAGCAAGGGAGCCAATTTGTTCTATGCCATGATGACAGAAGGTGGAAGGGGCCAAGGCGTTTTACCGTAAATCTGGTAGTATCTGAGAGGACTCAGCTGGACTGTGTGTTGATACAGTTAAGACAGCTACAGTATTTTAATGGGCGGGGTCAAAGAAAAGGGTTTTATCCAGATTCAGACTTCAGACTAGTATTTTTTATTATAAATTCCCTAAAAAAAGTGAAACTATGTGGAGTTAATATTTATTTTACCTTATTTTCTAAAATCACATTTGCACAGTCTCCAGTTTGCTCAACCCACAACACATTGAAGTGTTTTAGGAGTTAGAGCGAGTGGGTGGGTTAGATAAAGGAAACAATGTCTATGTATAATAACATTTAATTTAATCTCATCCATAGTTTCAGTGGTCATGGTAGTGGATCCCTCGGTGATCCGGCTTGGACCATCAGAGGGTCCAGGATGGAGGACATGGTCCGGATGTGAATAGACAGATATAATAAAAGAGAGTGGAGGAGAAGGGTAAGGTGATAGTATAGTATTGTGTGTGTGTGTGTGTGTGTGTGTGTGTGTGTGTGTGTGTGTGTGTGTGTGTGTGTGTGTGTGTGTGTGTGTGTGTGTGTGTGTGTGTGTGTGTGTGTGTGTGTGTGTGTGTGTGTGTGTGTGTGTGTGTGTGTGTGTGTGTGTGTGTGGTTGTAAAGGGGCCAATAGATGAGAGAGGAGGGGTGTTGATGTACGTTTTTGTAGCAGAAAGGTTACACATGGTCAGCACAACTCAATGGACTCCTAGTCAGTGGATGGAACAAAACGGTGTTTTATTGTTCTTTTGATATTTCAGCTTTTTGTTTTTCATTTGTATCTTTTCATGAATGAGGTGCACTAAGTGTCAAGAATGTAGAAAGAAGTATACTGTGTGGTGGTCAAAGGCATGAGACTTTTATTTGTGTTCCTTGTCACAAGTGATTGATTTCGATGTTCAATTTCAAAGTAACACAAGTGAATACTAAATGATGGCGCCTCTATTAAAGATGTTGATTTTCCTTTCACAAACTCAATGTTTTAAAGTGCATCAGAGCTGGAGAGGGAGCAGCTCTGAGTTGAGACGTTGCTAGGTTATAGTAGTTTTCTGTGGGGCCAGTATGCTCACAGTAGCCTAATCAACCTTATTCACCAACAGGGCTTAGTCCTCAGTGTAACTGTAAACAACATGACCACGCTTAGCTAAGTCGTCTTGAGCGCGGTACGTTTGTCCATCGTGTGCAATGTCAGCTTATCAATCAATGGAAGGCAATACAATACAAAACAACTTGTTTCAAATCAGAGGAGAGCAGTCTGGTCACCAGGAGCCAGAGCACCATTGACCTGACCGTTGTGATTCTACAGCTCTCGTCTGAAGGTGTTCATGACGGAAACCCACTTTGGGCTGAATCCTTTTTTTCACTGTTAAAGGTTATAGTCTGTACAGATATGTGAAGAAGACTATTCAATTAACTGCAATATCCCCTGCTACGGCTCTCCCACAACAGTGTATCTAACCTTCGTTGACCATGGTGACCAACAACAACATCAACAACAGGCTATTATCTTGAGGAGGATTTTCCTAGTTTTCCCACAGAACACAACTGTGTTTTAATGGTGGTGATGGATCAAAGCTATTTCACCCAAGGGGACAGACTCTGTACACTGACTATGTGTCCGACAGTGGGTCAATGATCTCTGAGTTGGGTCTTTCTCATACTAACAGTCATGTCATGATGTGTGTAGAACTGTGGGAAAGGTATTGCAAATTACATGTCACAGAATTGTTTCACGAGCCAAATTCTTGAATATGGAAAAAGAAACCAGTTTGAAGAGCGAACCCCAATGCTGTATGTGTGTGTTTAATAGCCTCCCAATGCTGACCCACTATGTCTTTCTGGTTGCATCAAGGCCTTCATTAGTGGCATAAGTTACTTTATTAAGATTATGATTATTGATATTCTTATTAATGGAAAAAAAAATACATTTTTGCAATCTGAAAAGCAGTCGCTTGCTGATTTCACGTTTTAAAAAAAGTGCTAAGATGGCAACATAAAAAAAAAAATATTAAATTACAAAACCACTTCGTTGATCTCACTTGAAGCATTTTGTATTCTTAAATTTTAACTTGGTTAAGAAGCTTAATAATGGTTTCTGTAAGTTTATGTACTCTGCAGTGGTTGAATATTATAATGCTTACGTTAGGTCGAGAAAATTGAAATGTTTACAGAGGCAATGTTTTGTTACACTAATGTGCATCATAATATTTATGTTTGATTCTGAATTTGTTATTTTTTTTTGCTTGTTTTGTATTGAACGTTATTTTAGTCAATAAATCCTAAATGATGCCATTTTTTTCTCTCTCAAATAACCAACTCACAATACAATAAAGAATACACATGCAATATTTAATTTCCCAGATGTTCCCATAACATTAATCCAGCGTTGTGGGGACATTGTAGTGATGTACAGTCCGTTTCCTGCAGGCTTGGATGTCAGTCAGGCTTGGGTGTTTTTCTCCAGTGTTTCTGCCATGCTACTCTAATTTATGTCCTCTCTATGTATGACAGGAAGTCCTGTATTTTCCTGAAGGTTTTTTTTCTTTGAATAAACTAAAGTAATTTAAAGACTTTCTGGAGTATAATTCTCTACATAATTTTCCCAGGTTTGCCTGTTGGTCACCCCTTTGCAGCTATAATAGCCTCCACTCTTCTGGGAAGGCTTTACACTAGATGTTGGAACATTGCTACGGGGACTTGCTTACATTCAGCCACAAGAGCATTAGTGAGGTCAGGCACTGATGTAGGGCGATTGGGCCGGCTCGCAGTCTGCATTCCAATTCATCCCAAAGGTGTTTGATGGGGTTGAGGTCAGGGCTCTGTGCAGGCCAGTCAAGTTCTTCCACACCGATCTCAACAAACCATTTCTGTATGGACCCCACTTTGCATGAGGGCATTGTCATGCTGAAACAGGAAAGGGCTTTCCCCAAACTGCTGCCGCAAAGTTGGAAGCACATAATCGTCTAGAATGTCATTGTATGCTGTAGCGTTAAAATTTCCCTTCACTGGAACTAAGGGGCCTAGCTCGAACCATGAAAAACATCCCCAGACCATTATTCCTCGTCCACCAAACTTTACAGTTAGCACTATGCATTGGGGCAGGTAGCGTTCTCCTGGCATCCGCCAAACTCAGATTCGTCCGTCGGACTGCCAGATGGTGCATTTCACTACACCTGCAATAACATCTACTAAACACGTGTATGTGACCAATAAAATGTGATTTGATTTGAAGCGTGATTCATCCCTCCAGAGAACACATTTCCACTGCTCCAGAGTTCCATGGCGGCGAGCTTTACACCACTCCAGCCAACACTTGGCATTGCGCATGGTGATCTTAGGCTTGTGTGCGGCTGCTCTGCCATGGAAACCCATTTCATGAAGCAGCTCGGGCAACTGTTTGTCTATGGAGATTGCATGGCTGTGTGCTCGATTTTATACACCTGTCAGCAACGGACGTGGCGGACATGGCCAAGTCCACAAATTTCAAGGGGTGTCCAAATACTTTTGTTTAAATAGTGTATGTCCACACAAATCAATGGCCTGGAATTTATATTATGATGGCCTTGTTCATCTAAAGAAATTCTATGTGTTTACTAAACTGTCCATAACTCAACTTCTGCAAGGAAGTGGGTGGAATATACCAGACCTGCACTTAAAGATTTGGTACTAGGGATGGTAGAGCCAGTGTCATGAAGGTCTGTAGCTGTTCTCTAATATACAATATCTATGTTATAAGTATTGTGTAACTGTGTATCTCTTAAGGTTTGTTTGAGGCGAGTGTGTAGGTGGTAGACATGAATCTGGATTGGTGTGTGGGTGTGAAAGCTCAGATGGAAAGGAGAAGTCACGATAATGTCATGTTTCTGAACAGAAAATGTTACTTAACTTTAACTTATGTAAGGTAGCTTTGTCTGTTTCAGAAAAACCATTACGTCTGGAGACGCATCGTCATCCTCTTTCTTTCATATATTATTCCCTCTATATTTTCTCCAACTGCACCCGGTGACCTCATGAATAGGAATAAATAGAGTTGATCTATGACATCACGGTTTCTGGAATATCAGCCCCTGCTCTTCAATAGGATTCAGAGTTAATGTTAGCCGAGTCGTATCAAAACCAATCTAGTTGGAGAGTTCCCAAAACATGCAATGACGCTTAGTCAATGGCCGCTACAAGTCACTGAACCCTACTGCCGTCCTAGAGATGATGCATCACTCCCCATTGTTAACAAATATTTGTTGGAGCAGATGATTGTGCGTGACTACAATACACTGAGTTAGTTGGCACTTAGCATCAGCACAGTGGGGACAGATACTATCTTCCAACATGGTGACTAATATGAGACTAATCTTGGTTAATAGCATGCTTATTACTACAGAATTGAGACATGCAGTGAGTCAGACGCCTAACTACACGTGCTGTCACTCACCTGGTAAGTATCCTGGGGAATTTGATGGGCATATGACACCCAACACCAAGAAAACTAACCGTTTAGTCACATCGTGGACTTGGACGTGGCTGCACACATACTCATGCACACGGACACACACACCCCACAGCTATGGGAGTTCAGTTACAATTGCAGCAATCTACACAGACAGACACAACTGCTTTTCATCCCTTCTGTCTTAATCTTTGCAGTTTGTTAGTGAACTGGATTGCTTAAACTGCTGTTTATTTCCTCAGTGTGACAGTATAACATGCCTGTGTTCTCATAAAGCAAACATGTTTAAACAGCAGATGTCTAAGGGAAGAGGAAAATAACAGATGTAAACAGTTATACCCGATGTCTGTCTACTACTACAAAGCAGTTAATCAAACTGAGATCAACCAATATTGGGTTAAGTTGGAAAATATATAAGAGTACATTTGTACAGTACAAGCCAAACATACCTTATTGTCTTTGTGTATGTTTGTACTCATGTGTGTTAGTGTGTGTGTGGGTTTTTTGTTTTGGAAGTGGTGAGATGTCTTCATCATGAGCTGAGCTGTCCATTTTATTGGGAAACGTCAGAAATTTCTACGCTGGGAGGGAAATCTTTAGAATTTTCCGGAAGCGGCTAGTCTGACTGACAGTCACATATACTGTATATAAGAAGGAACATGTCACACTCAGAGGTCCACTGTGTCTTCTTCACTCTGGTGGTGTGGATTTACTGGAACTGAGCCACTGTCACTACCTCATCACTGGCACCATCATGGTCACCTGGGCAAACGTGAGTACTGATTCTATTCAGTAGTGGAAACTGTGTGAAGTACATAGAGCAAGCTGGGGTTAGTGCTTTAGAATAAGGAACACTTTAGGAACTTTAGAATAAAGAACACTTTAGGAACTTTAGAATAAAGAACACTTTAGGAACTTTAGAATAAGGAACACTTTAGGAACTTTAGAATAAAGAACACTTTAGGAACTTTAGAATAAAGAACACTTTAGGAACTTTAGAATAAAGAACACTTTAGGAACTTTAGAATAAAGAACACTTTAGGAACTTTAGAATAAAGAACACTTTAGGAACTTTAGAATAAGGAACACTTTAGGAACTTTAGAATAAAGAACACTTTAGGAACTTTAGAATAAAGAACACTTTAGGAACTTTAGAATAAAGAACACTTTAGGAACTTTAGAATAAAGAACACTTTAGGAACTTTAGAATAAAGAACACTAGGAACTTTAGAATAAAGAACACTTTAGGAACTTTAGAATAAAGAACACTTTAGGAACTTTAGAATAAAGAACACTTTAGGAACTTTAGAATAAAGAACACTTTAGGAACTTTAGAATAAAGAACACTTTAGGAACTTTAGAATAAAGAACACTTTAGGAGCTTTAGAATAAAGAACACCTGAGGAATTTTAGAATAGGGAATAGTAGGTAGATAGATATTTAATTGTCTTTTGTCAATGCTATACATCAATACTATATTGATTTAAACTTTTAGTTTGTTCTGCTGTTGTTTTTATTAGTGTCGTCAGATATTTGCTGTTAAGACTTGTTTCACTATATTCAATATTTTTACATTACAAGATACACTGAATGTACAAACATTAAATATACTGACCAGGTGAATCCAGGTGAAAGCTATGATCCTTTATTGATGTCACTTCTTAAATCCACTTCAATCAGTGTAGAGGAGGGGGAGGAGACAGGTTAAATAATGATTTTTAAGCCTGGAGACGTATTGTTAATGTGTGGCATTCAGAGGGTGAATGGGCAAGATGAAAGATGTAAGTGCCTTTGAACAGGGTATGGTAGTAGGTGCCAGGCGGACCGGTTTGAGTGTGTCAAGAACTGCAACATTGCTGGGTTTTTCACGCTCAACAGTTTCCTGTGTGTATCAAAAATCGTCCACCACCCAAAGGACATCCAGCCATACTGACACAACTGTGGGAAGCATTGCAGTCAACATGGGCCAGCATCCCTGCGGAATGCTTTCGACACCTTGTAGAGTCCATGCCCCCTACGAATTGAGACTCTTCTAAAGGCAAACTGAATATGAAGGTGTTCGTAATGTTTTGTACACTGTGTATTTATATTAGACCATGTCTACCTGGGTGTAGCTCTAGAATAAATGTATATTACTGATATTATTAGTCTCTCCATGAGAAGCAGAGAGCAGGTACTCTTCTACTAGATCAGCTGACTTCAGAATTACATCAAATCACATTCCTGCTGAACATTTGCTATTATATCATTTACTGAACTGAAACTTTGACAACACACTTTTTTTATAACTTCCAGCAGTATAGATAGATATCGGGTTTTACCCTCGGAGTTCTGTTTTTCATCAGAGCTACCCCTTTGTCAGCGACTTCTGTCTGTGTGGGTGTGTCAAAAAGGATTTTATGTCACATTACTTTTTTAAGAGAAGTGAAAAGTGTCTCTCCTGATCTCAGACACACTCCAACATTACACATTTAGCATGTGATTATAACAACACTCTGGATGCAAGGTCTACACATATGTTATTATTCCTCCAGTATGCCATGGTTATCCTCCATCTGCTCTCGGCATTGTTCATCGCTCGCTCTGCCTGTGGACTACGACTACCTCCGCTACCTATGATAGGTAAGTGTGTGTGTGTATCTGTCTCTCTTTCTCGCTCTCTCTCCCTCTCTCTCACACATTTGCGTCTATATATGAATGTGACTGGTCTATGACTTTTTCCTAAGAATGTACAGTGCCTTCGGAAAGTATTCAGACCCCTTGACCTTTTCCATATTATGTTAGGTTACAGCCTTATTCTAAAATGGATGAGAAAAATAAATGTAATCAACCTACACACATTACCCCTTAATGACAAATCAAAAACAGGTTTTTAGAAATGTTTGCTAATTTATAAAAAAATAAACGGAAATATTACGTTTACATTTTGGCAGCGATTACAGTCTTGAGTCTTCTTGGGTATGACGCTACAAGCTTGGCACACCTGTATTTGGGAAGTTTGTCCCATTCTCTGCAGATCCCCTCAAGCTCTGTGAGGTTGGATGGGGAGGGTTGCTGCACAGTTATTTTCAAGTCTCTCCAGAGATGTTCGATCGGGTTCCAGTCCGGGCTCTGGCTGGGCCACTCAAGGACATTCAGAGACTTGTCCCGAAGCCTCTGGTTGTGTGCTTAGGGTCCTTCGCCCCCAGTCTGAGGTCCTGAGCGTTCAGGTTTTCATCAAGGATCTCTCTGTACTTTGCTCAGTTGATCTTTGTCTCGATCCTGACTAGTCTTCCAGTCCCTGCTGCTGAAAAAAATCCCAAATGCATGATGCTGCCACCACCATGCTGCACCGTAGGGATGATGCCAGGTTTCCTCCAGATGTGACGCTTGGCATTCAGGCCAAAATCTTGGTTTCATCAGACCAGAGAATCTTGTTTCTCATGGTCTGAGAGTCTTTAGGTGCCTTTTGGCAAACTCCAAGCGGGCTGTCATGTGCCTTTTACTGAGGAGTGGCTTCCGTCTGGCCACTCTACCATAAAGGCCTGATTCGTGGAGTGCTGCAGAGATGGTTGTCCTCCTGGAAGTTTCTCTCATCTCCACAGAGGAACTCTAGAGCTTTGTCAGAGTGACCATCGGTTTCTTGGTCAACTCCCTGACCAAGGCCCTTCTCCCCTAATTGCTCAGTTTGGCCGGGCAGCCAGCTCTAGGAAGAGTGTTGGTGGTTCCAAGCTTCTTCCATTTAAGAATGATGGAGGCCACTGTGTTCTTGGTGACCTTAAATGCTGCAGACATGTTTTGGTACCCTTCCCCAGATCTGTGCCTCGACACAATCCTGTCTTGGAGCTCTACGGACAATTCCTTCGACCTCATAGCTTGGTTTTTACTCTGATATGCACTGTCATCTGTGGGACCTTATATAGACAAGTGTGTGCCTTTCCAAATAAGGTCCATTCAATTGAATTTACCACAGATGAACTCCAATGAAGTTGTAGAAACATCTCAAGGATGATCAATGGAAACAAAATGCACATGAGCTCAGTTTCGAGTCTCATAGAAAAGGGTCTGAATACTTATGTAAATAAGGTATTTCTGTTTTTTGTTTTTTTAAATACTACCGTTCAAAAGTTTGGGGTCACTTAGAAATGTCCTTGTCTTTGAAAGGAAAGCACTTTTCTTTTTTTTAAATAACATCGAATTGATCAGAAATACAGTGTAGACATTGTTAATGTTGTAAATGACTATTGTAGCTGGACACGGCAGATTTTTTTATGGAATATCTACATAGGCATACCGTTGCCCATTATCAGCAACCATCACTCCTGTGTTCCAATAGCACGTTGTGTTAGCTAATCCAAGTTTTTCATTTTAAAAGGCTAATTGATCATTAGAAAACCCTTGCAATTATGTTAGCACAGCTGAAAACTGTTGTCTTGATTAAAGAAGCAATTAAAACGGGCCTTCTTTAGACTAGTTGAGTATGTGTAGCATCAGCATTTGTGGGTTCGATTACAGGCTCAAAATGTCCAGAAACAAAGGACGTTCTTCTGAATCTTGTCAGTCTTTTCTTGTTCTGAGAAATGAAGGCTATTCCATGCGAGAAATTGCCAAGAAACTGGAAAAAGTCAAGGGTTCTGAATACTTTCCGAAGGCACTGTATGTATACATTTATTGATTGTAAGTGATGTGTTTCCCCAGATGGCTGTTTCAGGGTGTCTCCAGAGCCGGAGGTGTTCCGTGTGCAGGGTGAAGCGGTGGTCCTAAGCTGCCTTGTGTTCGACAGGGTCCTCTACAAACGATTCTCCCAGGCTAAGGCGGGTTACACCTATGTCATCGCCAAGGGAAATGGGACGGAGGGCATTGACCCTGACGAGGGGAAAGAGGGGCGAGTCCTGCAGCGTGAGCGACAGCTGTGGCTCCTCCCAGCTCGAACTTCTGACTCCGGAGAGTACCCCTGCATCTACAGGTAGATAAATAGTCACAGCCATTTGCATAAGGCTTTCCCTTTAGTTACTTACTTTTACTGCAGTATGTACAGTATGTAAATATGTCTACCTGTCGTATATTGATGTCTGTCAGTTGAACACTTTATTACATTTTGACATGGACAATGTCATGGAATATCTAACATATCCTAAGCACAGGTTGGTTATATCCTGTGGTATCAGTGCTTAATATGTATTGCTTTTTCTTCTGTCATTTTCAGAAATGAGACATTATGTGTAATTGGAAGCATCACTCTACAAGTTTATGAGACCAAGCAAACTGATATTGAGAAGTTGTCTTATCCCATCTCTACACCCGTGGGACGAAATGTGTTAATCAGATGTCCTCATTTAAAAGACTTCAACAGGACTGACGAAATAGAGTGGTATAAGGTGTGTGCCAACAATAGGCTACCTTTATTGCAGTCTTCCTTTATGGTTTGGTTTGTTTTGTAGTTTGTAGTTTGTGCATCTAGCTATGAACCATCTACCTAAAGCATGTCTGGAGTTTTCTTTACTCAACTGTTTCCATTCACACAGGACTCCAGCCCGACAGTGCTTCCTCTTGGCAGTGGGCGCTACCAAAGACAGAGACAAGACGTGATCCTCATCTCAGACGTGAGGCCAGCAGACCAGGGCCTCTACACCTGTCAGCTTAGAGTCCACGTCAACAACCTCCAGTACACAGTCAGCAGGACCATTAACCTCAATGTAAAAGGTGGAATACCATAGCACGACAACAGCTTTATGGCTTTATCTGAGAACCCACTGACTGAATCCTGTGAATACCTCTTCATAGTTGTCCCATCATTTGCTCAATATTTTTAACCCACCATTTTGACAGTTGCTATGCTCCTGACTTATGTGCGGCTGTATTGGTCTACTATGTTTTGTAATGGTGGTGTGTTCTGTGGACCTCTCTCTCCAGTACCTGACCCAGTTCCCTACACTCAGACCACCAGGCCCATCTTTGACCCAGACACAACCCCTACCCCTAACCCTGGTCTCAGCACTGTGGAATGTGAGTGGATCTATCGTTATGCGGCTCAGAAAACAAATGTCAATAACAGGACTTTCTATTTTTGACCAATTCACCTCTTCAAAAGCATAAATAGCTTTTTGGTGTGTGTCACTTTATGTTGTTGATCGTATACTTATGCTTAGGCTAGTGTAGTAGTCTTGGTCCTGGCTTTGTCTAACGCCTGTTTCTTCCCTTTTTTAGCCCCAGCAGTTGTGTCCCCTAAGATTGTGTCCCCTGCCAATGGAACAATCTTTGAAAGTCCATTGGGTTGGTGAAACACATATGCATACTCTGTTTAACTTGAAAACCTATGTTTTGATTTTGGCTTACCTCAGTATTCTAACTGTACCACCTCTATCTAACCACATCCAGGCTCTGTTTTGGAGATATCCTGCCAGGTTTTCACAGGGAGCCAATCAGCGGACGCCACAATGGTCACATGGTTGGTGGACGGCCATTCATTGGATTCGTCCAACCTTGGTGGGCGGGCTCTGTTGAGTCAGAGGAGGTAATACATATTGCATGTGTCTCTTTAATTGTGTACAAATATAATGTGCAAGCAAGCTCAATGAAGATTATTGCTTTGTTACCAGGGTAACCACAGTGGCTGGGGGTTGTTATGTTGAGGTGAATCTGTACATCATTGAGCTGTGTGAGGAGGATACAAGGGCAGAGCTGAAGTGTGTCACTCAAAACCAGGGAGGAAGACAGGAGGTCATTGCACAGTTCAGAGTCGAAGGTAGGCCCATCTCAACTAACATATGATACATGCATTAAACCTGTACATATTGATCATTTTAAACCAGGCAATTTGGGTCCTGGATGTTGATTGACTGAAAGCATGTGGTATATCAGACAATATACCACAGGTATGACACAAAATTACTTGTTTACTGCTCTAATTACGTTGGTAACCAGTTTATATAGCAATAAGGCACCTCAGGAGTTTGTGGTATATGGACAATACGCCACGCACGGCTAATGGCTGTATCCATGCACTCCGCGTTGCGTCGTGCATAAGAACAACCCTTAGCCATGGTATATTGGCCATATACCACACCTCCTCAGACCTTATTTCTTAAATGTACCATTGATTATGTGATTGAAACTCAAAGCAAGCCATGAAATGTGTGTGTGTTTCACTCGCTCTCTCCCTTTCTCAGACCCCAGGTCCACATGGCTGATGATGGGTGTAGCAGGGTCTGTTTGTTTCCTGACTGTGGTCTCCGTCTTCCTTTACCTCCTCCTAAAACCCAGAGGAAAGGCTGACTACTTCCTCGCTCGACAGAACAGCACCTTTAGCTCCACTTTTAGCTCCACATAAACACCTCCCAAGTGATCTCGCTGGCTATTTTTCTGTTGTTTTGTTACACAGTGTATACAAAAGTTGACTTACTTTAAACAGAATGTATACAATGTATTATTGTTATTAAAACATATTTTTTAATGAATATAATAAATAAAATATTTTATTTTTATATGAACATGATCCATTTCTGATAAAGAATAAGGAGCTGAGGTGACAATGACAGAAGGTTCTGGTAGGCTATAAGAGCATTCACTCCTGTTCATCAGTGACCCGTGAACCACAACAGCAATAGTCACACAGGGATTACAAGGTAGTAAGAAGTATCACAAAATTATATTTTAGCATGTAGGCCTACATATGACAATAATTATATTTGTATCATTATTTTTGGTGGAATGAAATGAGACCCCTTCAACCATGTTATGGTTAAGCAATAAGGCCCGAGGGGGTGTGGTATATGACCAATATACCACGGCTAAGGGCTGTTATTTAGCACAACGCAACGCGGAGTGCCAGGACACAGCCCTTAGCCGTGGTATATTGGCCATATATCACAAACCCCAGAGGTGCCTTATTGCTATTATAAACTGGTTACCAACGTAATTACAGCAGTAAAAATACCTGTTTTGTCATACCCATGGTATACGGTCTGATATACCATGGCTGTCAGCCAATCAGCATTCAAGGCTCGAACCACCCAGTTTATTATATACCTTTGCTAAGATACCACTAGATGGTGATACATTACAAGGTGATGAGACTCACACTCAATACATTCTCTGTGTGAAGTCAATCACAAAAGATTCTGACCTGAGTCATGCTGTGGTTAACAGTTGGAGGTCATTTTCTACAGCAAGAAGGAATGGAATGAGATTTACCCTGCTTTCTGTCTATTGTTCTCTCTCCCTCCCTCTGTACTTTTCTATGTGCCTATAGTTTTATAATAGCAATATAACAAATAACACACAGATAGGCGTGTGTCTCCCCTTCTTGGTGGAATCATGCCAGATTCCAAGTCCCTCCCTGCCGTGTTGCACAACACTGCATTCTTTGCTTTTGAGCAGAAAGGTTTCCTAAGATCCAGAGGAAATTGTAACACATTCGCCCAGAAACACCCCCAGACTACAGAAGAACTTCTGTTTGGGAAACAATGTTTTTGGGCATGTCTGATGCTTTTTAAATGTATATTCTTCAATATAGCCTTTAGGTTAAAATTGAAGATGCTGTTTTTACAGTCGTTTACTAGACAAAGTACACGGAGAAACCTGTTTAATAGAAAAGGAATGTGACATGGACTTCAAGCTGTTCGGATAAGGCGTGGAACCAGAACTAAACTTCAGGTATGCAAACTTTTCCGCTCTGTATCAGGCGGATAGGGAGGGATACCGTGGCACAGATCAGTCAATATGTCACTCTCTTTTCTGGTGGTGTTACATAGTGTGTCCATGTATAGTGTTTTCAATGTATTTGTGTAGTATCTTATCTGTGGTTGGTTGAAATTGTTTGTGTTGGTTTTATAACATTTAGGTTGGACTATTTCCCTTGAGGACAGCAATGCTATGTAAAAATCAAACCAAAATGAGGGAAGAGAATGAGGGAAAATTGGTGGATGCATTTCCCCCCACCCATGTACTTACCACAGTGTGTGTGTGTTAACCGGAGCGACACCGGGGAACCCAAGAACAGACTCAGATGAGGAAACAGGGATGACATTTATTGTTACACAGAGAGATATGGAGTGCAGATCCGGGGAAGCTCGGATGTGTTGGAGAAAAACCAGATGTGGAGACTGAGGTGGAGTTGGCTGAGTAGAACAGGGTAAACAGATCCTGATGGGAATCCAAGGTAGAGGTGGTGAGTAAAATCCAGAGCAAGGTAGTTGGGTGGTGAGATGTGGAACAGGAGACAAGACCCAGAGACAGAGCGGTAACTGCAATGAGAGGATAAACGGTGTCAGGCAGGGAAACAGGCACAGCAGAGAGACAGGATCTTGAGTAATCATAAATGGCTAGAATAATAACTGACTGAGCAGAGATTACGATCTGGCAGAGTGGAAGTGGCAGGACTGAGTATTAGTAGAGGTCTTGATTATGGAACGAGTTGCAGCTGGAAGGGATTTGCTCTGACTCCAGCACACCCGTCTCCACACACAGAGAGACAGAGACAGAGAAGTGTGTACTGGGGGAGTAACTGCAGGTTAAGAAGACACCGGATGAACACCAGAGGGCGTAGCTGGAGCGGATGTGACAGTACCCCCCCCCCCCCCCCCCCACGGGCACCACCTGGCGCACGACCCGGCTTGTCTGGGTGTGAGGTATGAAAATCCTGTACGAGGGATCCAGAATGTGACGACGGGGCACCCGGCTGCGCTCCTCAGGCCCATATCCCTCCCAGTCCACCAGACACTGGCAACCGGAATCACAACGGCGCACATTCAAAAGCCGCCGGACGGTGTAGGCAGGATGGTTGTCGATGAGCTGAGAGGGTGGAGGAGCAGCTGCAGGAGGACAGTGGACTGGAGCAGACTGGTTTAATTAAGGACACATGGAAGGTGGGGTAAATTTTGAGAGAGTCTGGGAGTTTCAGATGCACCGCAGAGGGGTTTATGACACGAACAATGTCAATGGGGCCAATGAAACGGGGAGCTAGTTTTTTGGAAACGACTTTCAAGGGCAAGTCCTTAGATGAAAGCCATACCCTTTGGCCTGGAGTGTAGACTGGGGCTGAAGCACGACGACAGTTAGCTTGGGATTGGTTTCTGGCGGAGGAACGAAGAAGAGTAGCCCGGGCCCTCCTCCAGGTGCAATGACAATGGCGCATGTGGTCCTGGACTGAGGGCACCGCTACATCAACCTCTTGGGCAGGGAACAAGGAAGGTTGGTAACCCAGAGCACACTCAAAGGGTGATATACCTGATGAGGGTGTTGTGGGCATATTCCAGCTAGGGTAGCTGAGCACTCCAGGAGGAAGGGTTAGCCGAAGTCACACAGCTTAGGGCAGTTTCCAACTCCTGGTTGGCCTGCTCGTTCTAGCCGTTGGTCTGGGGGTGATATCCAGACGAAAGGCTAACATTAATACCCAGAGCTGTGTAGAAGGCTCTCCATACCTGGGATGTAAACTGGGGTCCTCTGTCAGAAACGATGTCAATAGGGATGCCATGCAGCCGCAAAACATGGAATACCAGCAGGTCCGCAGTTTTCCGGGAGGAAGGAAGCTTGGAGAGGGGAATGAAGTGAGCAGCTTTGGAAAATCGGTCAACAATAGTTACCATTCGATGGGGGAAGGCCATTGACAAAGTCCAGAGCTATATGTGACCGGGGCGACTGGGTATGGGAAGAGGGCAAAGCAGACCAGATGTAGGTTTGGTGGAGGTTTTGTTCTGGGCACAGACCGAGCAGGCTGAGATTAATTCCCAAGCATCTTTATCCAAGGTGGGCCACCAAAATCCCTGACGCAGAAAGGCGACAGTCCGGTTCATGCCAGGGTGACAGGTGAGGTGAGTAGAATGGGCCCATTGAAGAACATCAGAACGAACTGAATCTGGCACAAACATAGCCTTACAAGGACCCTTTCTAGGATCAGGCTGGTTCAGCTGAGCCTGACGAACACAGGACTCAACCTCCCAGAAGACAGCAGCAACGATGCAGGAGGAAGGCATAATGGTTTCTGGCTCGGAACCTGTGTTGTCAGCGGTGAACTGATGGGAGAGGGCGTCAGGGTTGGTATTCTTAGATCCGGGGTGATAAGTGAGTGTGAAGTTGAATCTTCCAAAAAACAATGTCCACCTGGCCTGCGGAGAGTTCAGACGTTTGGCGGTCTGGATGTAGGCTAGATTTTTGTGATCCGTCCACACAATGAAGGGAAGAACCATACCCTCTAACCAGTGATGCCACTCCTCAAGAGCCAACTTAACAGCCAGAAGTTCCCGGTTACCTATGTCAAAATTTCTCTCTGCAGGGGAGAGCTTGTGGGACAAGAAGGCACAAGGATGGAGCTTCTGATCCAAGGGAGAACATTGAGACAGGACTACACCTACTCCGTTGTCGGAAGCGTCCACCTCAAGGACAAACTGGAGTTCTGGGTCTGGCTGGGTAAGGATTGGAGCAGAAGTGAAGCGGTGCTTGAGTTCCTGGAACGCTGCCTCTGCTTCAGGGGACCAGTGGAATGGAGTGGAAGTGGAGGTAAAAGGAGCTGCCAAACGACTGTAGTCACGGATGAACTGTCTATAAAAATTGGCAAACCCCAGGAAACGCTGTAACTGCTTCAGATTAGCGGGTACAGGCCACTCTGTGACTGCCCTAACCTTGGCAGGGTCCGTTCGTAGCTGTCCTTGAGCAATAATGTAACCCAAGAAGGACACAGGAAACATGAAACTCACATTTCTCCGCCTTAACAAACAAACAGCTTATTCTTCAACAGCCTTTGGAGAACTTGGTGGACGTGTTGCTTGTGAGCCTCAAGGCCCTTCGAAAAAATAAGAATGTCATCCACATAGACAAAAACAAAATCGCCCAATGACATCCCTCAGGACATCATTAACCAGGCTCTGAAAAACAGCAGGGGCGTTAGTGAGACCAAAAGGCATGACCAAATAATCTGAATGTCCAAGTGACGTGTTGAACGCCGTTATCCACTCGTCCCCTTCTCTAATGCAGACAAGGTGGTAAGCATTCCGGAGGTCCAGTTTAGTAAACACTGTGGCCCCATGGAGGGGGGCAAAAGCAGCACTGATGAGAGGCAAGGGATACTTGTTCCTGACAGTGATACTATTCAACCCACGGAAGTCTATGCATGGCCTCAGTGACCCATCTTTTTTGTTAACCTGTCTAGCCCAGGCGTTCCGCTAGCGGAACTCCTCCCACATTCCACTGAAAAGGCAGAGCGCGAAATTCAAAATATATTTTTTAGAAATATTTAACTTTCACACATTAACAAGTCCAATACAGCTAATGAAAGATACACATCTTGTGAATCCAGCCAACATGTCCGATTTTTTAAATGTTTTACAGGGAAAACACAATATATATTTATGTTAGCTCACCAACAAATAGAAAAAAGCACAGACATTTTTCACAGCACAGGTAGCATGCACAAAATCAACCAAACTAACCTAGAACAAACCAAAGAAACCAAGAAACAACTTCATCAGATGACAGTCTTATAACATGTTATACAATAAATCTATGTTTTGTTCGAAAAATGTGCATATTTCAGGTATAAATCATAGTTTACATTGCGGCTACAATCAGAAATTGCACCGAAAGCAGCCAGAATAATTACAGACACCAACGTGACATACCGAAATACTCATCATAAAACATTTCTGAAAAATACATGGTGTATAGCAAATGAAAGACAAAGATCTTGTGAATACAGCCAATATTTCCGATTTCTTAAGTGTTTTACAGCGAAAACACAATATAGCATTATATTAGCTTACTACAATAGCCTACCACACTACCGCATTCATTCATCAAGGCACGTTAGCGATAGCAATAGGCACGTTAGCGTTAGCGAATAAACCAGCAAAAGATATTAAATTTCACTAACCTTCATAAACCTTCCTCAGATGACAGTCCTATAACATCAGGTTATACATACACTTATGTTTTGTTCGAAAATGTGCATATTTAGAGCTGAAATCCGTGGTTATACAACGTAGCATAACGTAGCATAACGTGCTAACGTAGCATCTTTTTCCCAGAATGTGCGGATATTTCTATTAGACTCTCACCTATTCTGACCAAATAGCTATTCATAAACATTACAAAAAAATATATGTTGTATAGGAAACGATAGATCCATTAGTTCTTAATGCAATCGCAGTGTTAGAATTCTAAAAATATCTTCATTACGACATAAGACTTAGTTATGGTAAGGGAATAACCAAAACCTGAGCGCAAAGCTACTAGTACACAGTTCGACAGATATATATGAAATAGCATCACAAAATGGTTCCTACTTTTGCTGATCTTCTATCAGAATGTTGTACAAGGGGTCCTTTGTCCAGAACCGTCTTTGTTTGGATTCAGAACGTTCTTTTTCCCTCTTGAATTAGCAAGCACACTGGCCATGCGGCGCTAAGCTCTCCAACGTCAACAAAGTCAAACAACGCAACACGCCTAACGTCCCGAATAAATTTCAATAATCTAATGAAACTATATTGAAAAAACATACTTTAGGATGATATTGTAACATGTATCAAATAAAATCAAAGCCGGAGATCATATTCGCCCATAACGACAGCTTTCCAGTAGGCAATAACAGGTCCCAACACGCGCCTCGCAGAAAACAGAAAATGGGGGACACGTTGTTCCAAGAGGGCTTATTCAACGTCAGACAGAGATAATCAACTCATTTTTCCTCTCACTTCCTCTTGACATCCGGGTGAAGGTGTATGACGTGCACGTATAGTCATACGTATCATGCCCATTTATAGGCAGTCACTTGAACAGAACATAGATTTCAGACTTTCCACTTCCTGGTCACAAAGTGTGCTGCCAAATGAGTTCTGTTTTACCCACAGACAAAATTCAAACGGTTTTAGAAACTAGAGAGTGTTTTCTATCCAATAGTAATAATAATATGCATATTGTACGAGCAAGAATTGAGTACGAGGCCGTTTAAATTGGGCACGTTTTTCCCCAAAAGTGAAAACAGCACCCCCAAAGAAAAACCCAGCTCCCACTGGAGAGGAAGGCCTGACATGTCCGACAGCCAGGGAGTCCTGGATGTATTCTTCCATGGCCTGTTGCTCGGGGCGAGAGAGGTTAAACAACCTGCTACTAGGAAGAGGAGCTCCAGGCTGAAGCTCAATAGCACAGTCGTACGGCCGATGAGGCAGCAGAGATGGGGTGTGGTGCTTACTGAATACAGGAGCTAGACCGTGATACTCAGGAGGAACAGAAGACAGGTCTGGAGGTTGAGGAATGGACTGGGGTGCAGACAAGGCAGGTGGAAGGGCAGAATGTAGACAATTGGAATGACAAAATGTACTCCAAGTAGTTACCCTCCCAGTGGATCAGTCAATCTGTGGGTTGTGTAGTTTTAACCATGGATGACCCAGAACCAGGGGAGTAAGGACTGTTGATTATGTGGAAACTGATCTTTCCAGAGAGACGCAGGATAACAGCAACAGTTCTCTCCAAAACCCGGAAGAGTAGCTTTCCATTGAGAGCGTTGGCATCCAGAGGTGAAGCGAGTGAAACTGTGTCCAAAACCAACTGATTAACAACCCCTCGGTCCAGAAAGCTCTCGTCAGCGCCTGAATCGATGAGCGCTGACAGAGGAAAATCCTGGCTCTGCCACACAAGGTTGGCCTCAAGCAGGGGTCTGGGAGATGATGGGCAGGAGATTTGGCTCAACAGTATATCCCCCACTACTGCTGAGCCCCCTCTTTTGCTGGACACAGAGAACAAGTGGAGACCAGGTGACCAACCTGGCCACAATAGACCGCTCCTAGTACTGAAACGCCGCTGCCTCTCCTCTGGAGATAGACGGGTCCGGCCGAGCTGCATGGGTTCAGGGTTAGAACATGTCTGGAGATGTGATGCAGTCTGATAAAGAGAGCAAGGCACTGAAGCAGATGTTATGGGACATGCAACCCTACCTCCCCTCTCCCTCCAACGCTCACGGAGACAGTTGTCAATGTGGATAGTCAGAGAAATGAGAAATTATATACCGAGCCCTCCGCATTGTTTCACGATTTTGGAGGCACACGGTGCTGCTGTATGGAGCTCGAATTGGTCTCTGCATGCCTCCAGAGGCTCCACAATTGAGTCACACCCTCCCTAAGGAGCCTCCGACCACATTTTCGGATCAGGCATAAATTGGCTTTGAGTATTCACACTTCTGAGTCAATACATGTTAGAATCACCTTTGGCAGCGATTACAGCTGTCAGTCTTTCTGGGTAAGTCTCTAAAAGCTTTGCACACCTGGATTGTACAATATTTTCACAGTATTCATTTTTAAATTCTTCAAGCTCTGTTAAGTTGGTTGTTGATCATTGCTAGACAGCCATTTTCAAGTCTTGCAATAGTTTTTCAAGAAGATTTAAGTCAAAACTGTAACTAGGCCACTCATGAACATTCAATGTCGTCTTGGTAAGCAACTCCACTGTATATTTGGCCTTTTGTTTGTTTTAGGTTATTGTCCTGCTGAGATTTGCAATCATCTTCCAGTTGGAAAGCAGACTGAGCCAGGTTTTCCTCTAGGATTTTGCCTGAGCTTAACTATATTCCTTTTTTTTTTTTTTTTTTTTTTTTCACTTTTACCTCCTTTTCCTCCCTAATTTAATGATATCCAATTGGTAGTTACAGTCTTGTCTCATCGCTGCAACTCCCCTACGGACTCGGGAGATGCGAAAGTGGAGAGCCATGCATCCTCTGAAACACAACCCTGCCAAGCCACACTGCTTCTTGACACATTGCTTGCTTAACCCGAAAACCAGTTGCACCAATGTGTCGGAGGAAACACCATCCAGCTGGCGACTGAAGTCAGCTTGCAGACGCCCGGCCCACCACAAGGAGTCGCTAGAGTGAGATGGGACAAGGAAATCCCAGCCGGCCAAACCCTCCCCTAACCCAGACATGCTGAGCCAATTGTGCGCCGCCTCATGGGTCTCCCGGTCACGGCCAGCTGTGACACAGCCTGGGATCGAACGTGAGTCTGTAGTGACGCCTTTAGACCGCTGCGCCACTCGGGAGGCCTATTCCTTTTCTTTTTATCCTAAAAGAACTCCCTAGTCCTTGTCGATGACAAGCATACCCATAACATGATGAAACTACCACCATGCTTGAAAATATGAAGAGTGGTATTTTTATTCTGTACAGGCTTCCTTCTTTTCACTCTGTCATTTAGGTTAGTATTGTGGAGTAACTACAATGTTGTTGATCCATTCTCAGTTTTCTATCACAGCCATTAAACTCTGTAATTCATGGTGAAATCCCTTAGTGGTTTCCTTCCTCTACAGCAACTGAGTTAGGAAGGACTGGGTGTATTGTAGTGATTGGGTATATTGGTACACCATCCAAAGTGAAATTAATAACTTCACCATGTTCAAAAGGATATTCAATGTCTACTTTAATGTCTAACAATAGGTTCCCTTCTTTGCGAGGCACTGGAAAACCTCCCTGGTCTTTGTGGTTGAATCTGTGTTTGACGTTCACTGCTCGACTGAGGGTCCTTACAGATGATTGTATGTGTGGGGTACCAGTGATGTAAAGTACTCAAGTAAAAATACTTTTAAGTACTACTTAACTATTTTTTGGGGGTATCTGTACTTTACTTAACTATTTATATTTTTGATTACTTTTTCTTTTACTCCACTACATTTCTAAAGAAAATAATGTACTTTTTACTCCTTACATTTTCCCTGACACCCAAAGTACTCATTACATTTTGAATGCTTAGCAGAACAGGCAAATGGTCTAATTCACGCACTTATCAAGAGAACATCCCTGGTCATCCCTACTGCCTCTGATCTGGCATCCTCAATAAACACAAATGCTTCGTTTGTAAATTATGTCTGAGTGTTGAACTGTGACCCTGGCTATCTGTACATTTAAAAAACAAGAAAATGGTGTTGTCCGGTTTGCTTAATATAAGATATTTTAAATTATTTATACTTTTACTTTTGATACTTAAGTACATATAAACCAAATACTTTTAGACTTTTACTCAAGTAGTATTTTACTGGGTGACTTTTACTTTTACTTGAGTAATTTTCTTTTAAGGTATCTTTACTTTTACTCAAGTATGAAAATTGGGTACTTTTTCCACCACTGTGGGGTACAGAGATGAGGTAGTCATTCAAAAATGATCTTAAACACTATTATTGCCACAGTGAGTCCATGCAAATTATTATGTGACCTGTTAGGCAAATCTTTACTCCTGAACTTATTTAGGCTTGCCATAACAAAGAGGTTGAATAGTTATTGACTCAAGATATTTCAGCTTTCCATTTTTTTATACATTTGTAAAGATGTCTAAAAACATGATTCACTTTGACATTATGGGGTATTGTGTGTAGGCCAGTGACCTAAATCTCAGTTTAATCCATTTTAAATTCAGGCTGTATGTAACACAACAAAATGTGGAAAAAGTCCAGGGGTGTGAATACTTTCTGAAGGCACTGTAACCCACAGCATACTGTAATTATTAAACTTCACCATGCTTAAAGAGATATTCAATGTCTGATTTGTTATTGTTACCCATCTACCAATCACTGCCCTTCTTTATGAGGCTTTCGAAAAGCTCCCTGGTCTTTGCAGTTGAATCTGTGCTTGAAATTCAATACTTGACTGAGAGGCCTTAGAGATGTTGTATGTCAACCCCTATTATTTCACACAGAGTGAGTCCATGTAATTTATTATGTGATTTGTTGAGCCAAATTTGACTCCTGAACTAATTTAGGCTTGACAAAGGGGCTGAATAGTTATGCAATGACTATATTTTAGTTATGAATTTTGTAGATTTATTTTTTATTTTTTAAATATTCCACTTTGACATTATAGAGTATTTTGTATAGATTGACAAAAAAAATGACAATTAAATACAGTTTTGTCCCACTTTGTGATCCAAGGGGTCTGAATAGTTTTGCAAGGCACTAAGAGTAAAACGTTATGGATTTTAAAATGGTCCAGCAGCTATGTCATAAGGCTCACCTGGCTACCAAGAGGCAACTCCACGGTTGGGCCACTTGTGGTCACTCAACTGCACTAGCTTTTTACCTAGTCCCCAGCATGCAGCTCTGCCTAGAGGCCCTCTAATGGTTCAAAATTAATTTGTAGTCCATGTGATGCAGCTACTGTGTTATCATTGGTTGAGCTTCATCCCAGGACCTCCTGCTGAGGTCGAGTCAGGCTTCCTCTCTAGGCTGGACTCCTAAAGAGAACACACTCTTTTGCAACCGGTCCTGTGTGGATCCCTGCAGTGTGGATAGGTGAGGACATTCACATTGTTTTTGTGACTGAAGCGTCATATGTAAAAAAAGAATGCTACTAAATTATCCTGCATAGGTTAACTAGTGATAACTACAGAATATAACTTGAACCATTTGTTTCTTGCAAGATTAATATTCTTTAAGATTTCAGGATTTGAGGAACTCCCTCATGATGTTGTAACTCTTACCACAAACGGCACGCTTCCTGTTGTCATTATTTTGCTTGGAGAGCATTGTTCAGAAGGCGTGGACACCCTCCACAAATTAATTTTTCAATCAGGCATTTGTGCTCTGTGTGCAAGTGACAGAAATATTAGCCTTATCTTACCATGTGCTTTGCTATAGTGCTAAGAATGTGTTAGTGGTTGCTAGTTTGTGCTTTGTATGTTCATGGAGTAAGAAGCATGGGCCATGCACGTGTTCCATGCACTCGTGCAAAGTTGTGGCCTTGTTTGATGATCTGATGAGCAACCTGCTAAAACCTGCTTTAACTGTCAACCCCAGGAGTGGAATTTCTGGAATTGTCTAGTGGTGTGTGTGGTTGACATAGGAGTATAGTGTTGACTAGGATTCAATCAGTTAGTTTACTTTTTTGTTGTATCTTTTGCAACGTGTTGATGTTCTTCTTGATGTTGTTTTGTGAGTTGTGTTTTTTCTTGTTTTGTAGTCTGCTCTGCTTTCCCCCCAGACTAAATCTGCTCATTGTTTTAGTCAATCACATCTCTAACGTAATTTATCAGATTTATTGTGAGATGTCAGATATGCGTAATTATATTAAGCCAGTGTGGGAGAGAAATCTCCATTCACTTTCACCTCTGCCAGATCTGGTGATCATCCACTAATGAAATGATTATAACTGTACTCGTCTCACCAGAGAGCTTTCCCACCATCCATTTCAATAGGCAGACATCGTTACTGTAGTAAGTGAAAGGGGGATACCTAGTCAGTTGTCCAACTGAATGTATTCAACTGAAATGTGTCTTCCACATTTAACCCAACCCCTCTGAATCAGAGAGGTGTGGGGGGCTGCCTTAAAACAACATCCACGTCTTCGGCGCCTGGGGAACAGTGGGTTGACTGCCTTGCTCAGGGGCAGAACGTCAGATTTTTACCTTGTCAGCTCGGGGATTCGATCCAGCAACCTTTCGGTTACTGGCCCAACGCTCTAACCACTAGAACTGAAGACGTTAACTGGCCATTTCTTTGGGATATAAAGGCCATTGGGAGTGATCACCAAGCTTCTGACAGTCTGTCACATTGAGTTGACTTCCATCATCTCAATATCTGGATATTCCCACGTGACCCTTCTGTCTCTCTGATCCAATCATGATAATGGTTGATACATGAAGACGAATCTCTCTCTCAAAAAAATCTGTGTTTACCCCCAGATACATTGAAACAACACAGTGAGGTACAGTAAACATACTGTAGGTGAGAGTGCTTGCTGTCAATGATCCACACCTTGTAGCAGGGCGTGTGCCCAATGTGAACAAGCCAATGCGTATGTCGCGGCTGTAGATTCTTTGCAGGTATGTTCTGGTAACAGTATAATTATTCTCAATGAGCCTTTTGTCACAGTAGAATGACACCCTTTTAGATTAGCCTATTCATGTCTGATCAAATACACATCAGCATACTTGCTCCTATTTCTGAGCAAACATTTCATCTGCAAACTGCTTAATCTTTTAGGTTATCTAGAATGACTCACAGGCAACTGAGACATTGCCCTCTGGTGACAGTTTTAAATCACAGCTAGTACAATATCTTCATACACTACAGTATTCATAAACACTCTTCATGCAACACAATCCTTCACATATGCTGTAGTTGTCTCTAGAAACCCAGTTTTGGTTAACATTTTAAGAGTAGATCACGAGGGTGTTGTTTACAGGTGTTGTGTATAGATTGTTTATATGTTGTTTAAAGGTTGTGTACACATGTTGTGTAGAGGCTGTCTACAGATGTTGTGTAGTTTTTCTGTATGTGTGTTGTGTAGAGGTTGTGTAGTGGTTATGTACACATGCTGTGTAGAGTTTTGGTACTCTGGCAGATGCAAGAGGGTTCATGCTCCCTTTTTTGTTGACATTTCTCGTAACTTTGACCCCAAAAACGGACGGTAAAAGTCCAACTATGTTGTGTCTGTTTGGACAAACAGCACCACTTACTGTGTACTCAGAGTTAACTAAACTAAATAGCCCTGCAATGACCGTTTGTCGTTATGTAATCACACATTTCATAAATGTGTTCAGTTAGGGGCTCTTGCAACACCACAGCAGGTACGTTTTACCATGTAGGCATGTTCTGTTCTACACCTGGGACTTGTTCAGTAGGATCTTTAAAAAAAAATGCATTAGCAGTTATTACCTGATCTTGCCCAAAAATAACACACATTTTTGTTGTCTGTTGCAAAACATTATGTTACGCTATGTCCTACCGAACACAACAGTGGGTGTTTTTGGAGGGGTTGGAAATGGCCATGAAAGTTGAGTCTACAACTGGATATGTCTTAATCCGTAGTGGAACCAAACACCTTCAGTCAAATAAAGAAGCAAAACAAGACAGAACTTGTTCAGACAAGGTTTCTGATGGTTAGTGAGTCACAGCCCTTGGCCCCTGTATCCTGCATGTCCCTCCTACGCCTAGTCCTATCCTCTCTCTTCCCACGCTCCTCTCTGTCTGCGCCTCTCCCAGCCAGCACTGTCTTTACCCCCTCCTCCTCCTTCTCCTCTTCCCACTCCAGGCTCTAGAACTAGCTCTGTCAATTTCTCTCATTTGGATCTTTATTAAATCAACTTGACCAGGGTTCCTCAACTGGCAGCCGCAGGCCGAATTTGGCCCACGAGTGGTTTTATTCGGCCCCCTAAGTTTTCAAAAAAATATAAAAAATACAATTACATAAAAGACTGTAAAAACACCAGGAAATGAGCTCCAAGTGATTTTAATTCAAGAAATCTCTTCCCAAGTATTCCCACACATAATAGAGAGACAAGTGATCGTATACAAATGTAAGCAAGGTTAGAAATAATTATGTTTTAGTCAAACACTAGATCTGTTTAGGGCTTCTTGCAGTCAATATGCAGTAATTATACACTGTGTCAGAATGTGTGCGTACCGGTAGCGAAGTCAGGTGCAGGAGAGCAGAGATCTGTGAACAGGCGCACACTTTATTTAGGCAAAAGTGCAAAACGCGCAAAACAGTCACAAGAATGATGTTTAACAATAAACATCTTTGTGAAAAAATAACACGGAAAAAACAAGCCAGTCTGGCGCGTCAACAATACACACGTAACACAAACTATCGTACACAAAGACATGATGGGGAACAGAGGAATAAATACATGTACATTGATTGGGGAATGAAAACCAGGTGTGCAGGGAACAAGACAAAACAAATGGATACAAAAATGGAGAGGCGATGGCTAGAAAGCCGGTGACGTCGACCGCCGAACGCCGCCTGAACAAGGAGAGGAGCCGACTTCGGCGGAAGTTGTGACACACTGGGTGGTTTGAGCCCTGAATGCTGATTGGCTGACAGCCGTGGCATATCAATCCGTATACCACGGGTATGACAAAACATTTATTTGTACTGCTGTAATTATGTTGGTAACCAGTTTATAATAGCAATAAGGCACCTCGGGTTAGTAGTGTATGGCCAATATACCACGGCTAAGGGCTGTATCCAGGCACTTCGTTGTTTCGTGCATAAGAACAGCCCTTAGCCGTGTTATATTGGCCATATAGCACACACCCTCGGGCCTTATTGCTGAATTATGTTCCGGCCCCCCAACTATTCGCTCAAGAAAAAAATCGTCCCGCGGCTGAATCTAGTTGATCTCTGAATTAGACTTTTCCTGTCTTTTGATGTTATTTCCCATGTTTTGATTTTTATACATTTCTCATTCTATCCCCGTTTTTTGCAAAACCAAGACTGCTAGGTGGTTCTACTTCAACATGTTTTCAGTTGTATTTCCTCTCTCTACACTAGGTGTACTGGAATACTGGAACTCTTTTTCTTTGATACTAATCTAACCTGATAACTTTTATCAATCCTATTTCTCTCTGTTTGTTGCACAATTCATTTTCATTCTCAGTCTGTGTACACCTTTTGCTATTTATGTCTTTCTATCAGTTAGCTGTAATATCTCTATTAGTGTGTTTTCCTGTGGTTGTGCTGAGAGGTAGATAGGGCAGAGAGAGCACTTCCTGTATGGCACCACCAATCATTGTGGTTGACACCCCGCCAATCAGATTCAGGCACCTACTACCACTCTTGTTTCCACATCCTGTAGTGCAGGGGTGGGCAACTAGATTCAGCCGCAGGCAGGTTTTTCTTGGAGAGGATGGTCGGGGGGCCAGAACATAATTATAGTAATTTGTACAATGCAAATTGACCCAAACTAAGCCCAAAAAGAGATTATATTTGAAAATAACTATAATTTCATACCTTGATTACATTGAGACACAATCACATCCCTTTGGGCAAAGATGTCAGTTCAACGTCTAGTTTTGATTTATATTTGGTTGAGTTGCCAACGAGCATGAATTCAATGTGAAATCAACCAAAAATGGCACCATGTCATTGGATTTATGTAGTTTAAAAGTTGGCAAAAAAAAATTGTTTTAATTCCCAAACTAATTCCTTTAGTTGCAGAATTTACATGTGATATCACATTACAAGTGGATATACAGTGGGGCAAAAAAAGTATTTAGTCAGTCACCAATTGTGCAAGTTCTCCCACTTAAAAAGATGAGAGAGGCCTGTAATTTTCATCATAGGTACATTTCAACTATGACAGACAAAATGAGAAAAAAAATCCAGAAAATCACATTGTAGGATTTTTAATGAATTTATTTGCAAATTATGGTGGAAAATAAGTATTTGGTCACCTACAAACAAGCAAGATTTCTGGCTCTCACAGACCTGTAACTTCTTCTTTAAGAGGCTCCTCTGTCCTCCACTCGTTACCTGTATTAATGGCACCTGTTTGAACTTGTTATCAGTATAAAAGACATCTGTCCACATCCTCAAATAGTCACACTCCAAACTCCACTATGGCCAAGACCAAAGAGCTGTCAAAGGACACCAGAAACAAAATTGTAGACCTGCACCAGGCTGGGAAGACTGAATCTGCAATAGGTAAGCAGCTTGGTTTGAAGAAATCAACTGTGGGAGCAATTATTAGGAAATGGAAGACATACAAGACCACTGATAATCTCCCTCGATCTGGGGCTCCACGCAAGATCTCACCCCGTGGGGTCAAAATGATCACAAGAACGGTGAGCAAAAATCCCAGAACCACACGGGGGGACCTAGTGAATGACCTGCAGAGAGCTGGGACCAAAGTAACAAAGCCTACCATCAGTAACACACTACGCCGCCAGGGACTCAAATCCTGCAGTGCCAGACGTGTCCCCCTGCTTAAGCCAGTACATGTCCAGGCCCGTCTGAAGTTTGCTAGAGAGCATTTGGATGATCCAGAAGAAGATTGGGAGAATGTCATATGGTCAGATGAAACCAAAATAGAACATTTTGGTAAAAACTCAACTCGTCGTGTTTGGAGGACAAAGAATGCTGAGTTGCATCCAAAGAACACCATACCTACTGTGAAGCATGGGGGTGGAAACATCATGCTTTGGGGCTGTTTTTCTGCAAAGGGACCAGGACGACTGATCCATGTAAAGGAAAGAATGAATGGGGCCATGTATCGTGAGATTTTGAGTGAAAACCTCCTTCCATCAGCAAGGGCATTGAAGATGAAACGTGGCTGGGTCTTTCAGCATGACAATGATCCCAAACACACCACCCGGGCAACGAAGGAGTGGCTTTGTAAGAAGCATTTCAAGGTCCTGGAGTGGCCTAGCCAGTCTCCAGATCTCAACCCCATAAAAAATCTTTGGAGGGAGTTGAAAGTCTGTGTTGCCCAGCAACAGCCCCAAAACATCACTGCTCTAGAGGAGATCTGCATGGAGGAATGGGCCAAAATACCAGCAACAGTGTGTGAAAACCTTGTGAAGACTTACAGAAAACGTTTGACCTCTGTCATTGCCAACAAAGGGTATATAACAAAGTATTGAGATAAACTTTTGTTATTGACCAAATACTTATTTTCCACCATAATTTGCAAATAAATTCATAAAAAATCCTACAATGTGATTTTCTGGATTTTTTTTTCTCATTTTGTCTGTCATAGTTGAAGTGTACCTATGATGAAAATTACAGGCCTCTCTCATCTTTTTAAGTGGGAGAACTTGCACAATTGGTGGCTGACTAAATACTTTTTTGCCCCACTGTAAGTAGTTTGACACCTCATTAGTTGATAACTTAGTTGTTATAACACCTGGCTTACAGTTATACAGTTAAATACCACTGTGAAGTGTGTCTGTCAGACAGTATGAAATGCCTGTCAACCAACCATTTCCCCTTAAAAACTTCTCTAGGATAGGGGGCAGCATTCGGAATTTTGGATCAAAAGCGTGCCCAAATTAAATTGCCTGCTACTCATGCCCAGAAACTAAGATATGCATATTATTAGTTGATTTGGATAGAAAACACTCGGAATTTTCTAAAACTGTTTGAATCATGTCTGTGACTTTAACAGAACGTATTTGGCAGGCGAAACCCCGTGGACAAACCATTCAGAATTATTATTTTTTGAGGTCACTCTCTTTTCAATGAGTTTTCATTGGGAATCCAGATTTCTAAGGGACCTTCTTGCAGTTCCTATCGCTTCCACTGGATGTCACCAGTCTTTAGAAATTGGTTGAGGTTTTTCCTTTGAGAAATGAAGAAGTAACACTGTTCAGAATGAGGCTCGAGGGAAGTTTACTCTTTGTTAGAGGCGCGTTACACAGAGGCTCGCTACATGTTGTTTTCCTCCGGTATTGAACACAGATCATCCCGTCTTCAATTTTATTGATTATTTACATTAAAAAATACCTAAAGTTGTATTACAAAAGTAGTTTGTTTGGAAAAAAATTTGGACAAAGCTTACAGGTAACTTTTGAGATATTTTGTAGTCAAGTTGCGCAAGTTGGAACCGGTGTTTTTCTGGATCAAACGCGCCAAATAAATTGACATTTTGGATAACTCACGTAAACTCGTACATCGCCTTGGTCCGTACAATTGCCCTTATTTTAGGGCCCCAAAAACGTAATACTTCCAGATCAACTGTAATGTCAATACCATTGTAAAGCACAATTTCTCCCCTTTCCAACAGAATCAATTACATGACCTAAACGCTGCCCGTTTCTGCATAATTCAAGCAGGCAATGAGCCCCGTCGGGTCTTTTTAAAAATGGCGGGTGGGGAAGCGAAACTAATGAGTGATAGTGAGAAGGATAGATGTTGTGTGGGAAAATAGCTTTTTTTCACTCGATCTGTCCAACTTATCACCTTATCGCCTCTAAAATGTAAATAAAACACTATAAAGAGTTTATATAATGTGTCATTACATACCTATTTGAAGGTTTGTGTCGAATTTGAATCGGGTTTTTAGGGCGGTGCTAAAGTGATCTTAGAAGTAAACAGCGGCTTTGAGAATGATGATTGCTTGCAATGATGATGCAAAAAATTACTAGGTATCCCCCCTTACCCCCGTCACTGTCCATTTCTTGTTTTTAAACGATGAGAGAAGTGCTACACCTGGTGGAGAGAGATTGTAAGACAGAAATAGTTTCTTTATGCGTGCTGTACGTTACGACATGACACGTCACGATGTAACGGAGGTTCCGTTTTTTCAACTTTTCTCCAATACTATAGAGCCATTACCATGTCGATCAACACTTGAATAGAAACCTAGTTCACACCCCCGATTTTTAAGTCAACACAGTCGCTACAGTCCCATTAGTCTTCTTTGTAGCCTCGTTTGAATGTTGCGGTTGCGCACATTTGTACGGAATGGGGTGAGTTTACGTTATATATCGAAGTAATTAATCGAACAAAAGGACCATTTGTGATGTTTATGGGAAATATTGGAGTGCCAACAGAAGAACCTTGTCAAAGGTAAGGCATGAATTCTATCTTTATTTCTGCGTTTTGTGTCGCGCCTGGAGGGTTGAAATATGATGGTCTGTGTTTGTTTGCTTGGGTGCTATGCTCAGATAATAGCATCGTTTGCTTTCGCCGTAAAGCCTTTTTGTAATCTGACACGTTGGATGGATTCACAACAAGTGTAGCTTTAATTTGGTATATTGAATATGTGATTTCATCAGTTTAATTTTTATAGTAATTTATTTGAATTTGGCGCTCTGCATTTTGACTGGATGGTGGCCAGTTGGGACGCTAGCGTCCCACATATCCCAGAGAGGTTTTAACAAAGTGTCAAGCTTGTGTTATAGAAGGGGATTGAAATGTACTATATAGTCAAGTCATGTAGTGAGTCAATCTAGACCAGCTGGGATCAGGCAGTTAAGCTTTCATAACCCTGACTGACCTCATGACTCTTAGGCCACACACTATCATCACTCCAGGGCTGGCCAACCCTTCTCCTGGACAGCTACTGGGAATGCAGGATTTTGCTTTAACCCTGCTATAACACACATGATTCAACTAATCAACGTCCTATTGAGCAGCTAGTAAAATCAGGTGCTGCAGGGTAACTCTCCAGGGTGGGGGTTGCTGACCCCTGCTGATCATTTTCTCTCTTGGTTTTTGTTATTTTATGTCTTAGCTTTACTCATTCAGTTACCGGCAGAGCCCTGGAGACGTCCCCAGTCAGTTAGTCAGCCAGTCTTCCTGTGGTGGACTGGGGAATGTGTCTGTCCCTCCTCTAGGCATGAGGTATTATCCTGCCTGCCTGCCTTACCGTGGTGACTCCTGTAGTCAAATATGATTAGTTTTCCATAAAGGCCTGCCCAGATTGCCTGTGGCGTGTTTGTGTAGGAGATTCAGTTGACAAGTGAGGTATTCAGTGGAAGGTCGGGAAGCGGAATGATACTTTTTTGTGTGTGATCATTTCACTTTTTTTGAACAGTGTTATGATGTGTCCTGTTGGATTCTGTTAGTTTGTTTGAGCTTATTGTTCACTGTTGCTTTGGTAATGAGTGTTCCCTGTGTCTCTCTGTTCCAGCTATGGATTGGAGTCAGATGTTGCAGATCTTCCTCTTCTCACTCCTCTGTCTCACTGGCAGCTCCAAGGCTGTAGGAGGTAGGTAGGACACACTTCACCAAAGACTTCCAGTCAGCCATTAATCAATCAATCAAGCAGTAGTTATGAGGACAGCTAGAAGCATGGTTTGAATTACCAAAACTGGCTCAATTCAATTTAACAGCCCTAACTATAATCTGAAACATGGCCCTTCACTTCGGGATAACTCAACTTTGACCTCTGGTGGGCGTTGATGGAATTAGTCTTTGATACAGCGGCCGTGCAAATATAGTATCTGTGTGCATTTTTATTGGTGTGCTAAAACAGGTACTCCCAAACTCGGTGATGGGGCCCGCTATGGGTGCACGTTTTGGTTTTTGCCCAAGCACTACACGGCTGATTCAAATAACCACCTCACCATCAAGCTTAGATTATTTGAATTAGCTGTGTAGTGCTTGGGCAAAATACAAAACGAGCACCTGGGGGAGGGGGCAGAACCCTGTTATAAAAGGTTTTAAGCACAGATATTTTTGATGAGACCCTCTCTGTACAAAATCTATACTTACATGACACACAGTATAATAATTGCATAATTTACAAAACCACATTCATTGTGTGCGCATCCACATTCTACAAGGGGGGGCTCAAATAGTCTCTGTGCCGCATGTTTGTCTTCACTCTATGTACTCTTTGTGTACAGAGCTCTGTAAGGACTATGGACGAGAGTTTGAGCGGGTCTTTTCAGTCCCGGGTGATGCCGCCATGTTGACATCCACCCTGTTGGCCCCCAACGTGTTCAACTATGACACCGTCCCCTATAACATCTCATGGTACGACCCAAGAACTGGGAGAAAGCTGACCAGCGAGACGGGAAAAACATTGGTGCAGGAGAAGACACTGTGGATGTTTAACATCGAGATGGACGATGCTGGGGACTATGTCTGTGTTGTGAGGTAGGATATATACACTACATGACCAAAAGTATGTGGACACGTGCTGGTCAAACATCTCATTCCAAAATCATGGGCATTAATATGGAGATCGTCCCCCCCTTTTCTGCTATAACAGCCTCTACTCTTCTGGGAAGGCTTTCCACTAGATGTTGGAACCTTTCTGCAGGGATTTGCTTCCATTCAGCCACAAGAGCATTAGTGAGGTCAGCACTGATGTTGGGTGATTAGGCCTGGCTCACCATCGGCGTTCCAATTCAGCCCAATGGTGTCCGATGGGGTTGAGGTCAGGGCACTGTGCAGGCCAGTCAAGTTCTTCCACACCGATCTCGACAAACCATTTCTGTATGGACCTTGCTTTGTGCACGGGGGCATTGTCATGCTGAAACAGAAAAGGGCCTTCCTAAAACTGTTGCCACAAAGTTGGAAGCACAGAATCATCTAGAATGTCATTGTATCCTGTAGCGTTAAGAACTCCCTTCACTGGAACTAAGGGGCCTAGCCCGAACCATGAAAAACAGCCCCAGACCATTATTTCTCCTCCACCAAACTTTACCGTTGGCACTACATTGGGGCATGTAGCGTTATCCTGGCATCTGCCAAACCCAGATTCGTCCGTCTGACTGCCAGATGGTGAAGAGTGATTCATCACTTCAGAGAATGCGTTTCCACTGCTCCAGAGTCCGATGGCGGCAAGTTTTACACCACTCCAGCGACGCTTGGCATTGCATATAGTGAATTTAGGCTGCATTTCATGAAGCTCCCGACTATCACGACTCAGGATATGACCCAGAGGCAGACACAGGAGGCAGATTGTTATAATAAATATTCTGAGAACCAAACTAAGGGGCAGGCAAAGGGCAGGCAGAGGTTCGTAATCCAAGGCAGAGTCAATCAAGGACAAAACGGCAGGCAGGCTCAGGACAGGCAGAAAAGTCAGAACCGGGAAGACTAGAAAACAAGAACTTGAGAAACGGAAAACACGCTGCTAAGACCTGACAAAACAACACGAACAGACAAACAGAAACCACATGTATAAATACACAGGGGATAATGGGGAAGAATAGGAGACTCCTGGTGCGGCGTGGAGACAGGCACAAGACAGGTGAAACAGATCAGGGTGTGACACCGACAAACAGTTATTGTGCTGACATTGCTTCCAGAGGCAGTTTGGAAATCGGTAGTGAGTGTTGCAACCGAAGACAGACGATTTACGAGCTTCAGCACTCCGCGGTACCGTTCTGTGAGCTTGTCTGGCCGACTAATTCGCGGCTGAGCCGTTGTTGCTCCTAGACATTTCCACAAACTGACTTGTTGGAATCTTATGATGGTGCCACATTGAAAGTCACTGAGCTCTTTAGTAAGGCTATTTTACTGCCAATGTTTGTCTGTGGAAATTGCATGGCTGTGTGCTCGATTTTATACACCTGTCAACAATGGGTGTGGCGGAAATAGCCGAATCCACTAATTTGAAGGGGTGTCCACATACTTTTGTGTGTGTGTGTGTGTGTGTGTGTGTGTGTGTGTGTGTGTGTGTGTGTGTGTGTGTGTGTGTGTGTGTGTGTGTGTGTGTGTGTGTGTGTGTGTGTGTGTGTGTGTGGTACAGTACCCAGTAGTACAGTGCTGTAAATATTGCCTGCTATCTTGGATGAACAGAACTCCCTCCCAGTGCTACAAGCAGGCTACCTTACTGATTGTGAACCAGAACAACCCAGAAGAATGCGGTCGACCACAGAATGAGGTTGAACAGGTCCTGACCAATACAGCCAGCGCTTTCCTGTCCTGCCCATTGAGTGACCAGATCAGGAAAGTGGACAATTACTCCATCCAGTGGTACAAGGTGAGTCCTATATGGTAAACAGATGGGAGGGAGAATGTTGAGGGGAACCAGGAGGCCTGACAGTGATGGAAAGTTTGTCTCTTTGTATTCTTCATTTATCTTTAAAGCTATAGGAATGTAGGGTGACTACATGTGAGAGAATGTTCCATCAAATATACACTTTTTACATTGTTCTAACGCATTTACATCAAATTATTCTCATAGAAGGCTTACTGTAGGTCTTCTTGGGTAAGACATTATCTTAACTGTAATATTGTATATTTAGTATTACTAGGGTAATTCTTGAATTTTGACCAAAAAATTCTAAAGTTCAAAAAATGTTAAATGTTTAAATGTATTTTGGTACATCTTCCCATTCTAAATCAACTAATATGGCAGCGTGATGACTTAAAATGTTTTATCATTATGATAACTTTGTGCCACCAGTAGGACTAGTAACACCAATGATAGTAAAACCAATTACAAATGTTTGGTTATTGAGGATTTTCTGAAATGGAGGCCACAGATGCTCAAATCTAAGGTCATTAACCCTTTAAAAAAATAATTTCAAATTTGATATGATTAATAATTTTGCTCACAATTAAATTTCCCTTCATTGAAGTTGAGTAACAACAATTACACATTGTATTTAGACACAGTTTTCCTATGCAATCCTCAAATGTATCACATACTAAAAGGGTGTGATTAGCTAATAATTTTCTTTAATATAGACCCTTCCCCAAATAACAGCCACTGGAGGGAATGCTCAAGGTCCTTTATGTACTGTATATCATTGTAATGAGTGATTTTCAAGGCGTTAACTCCAATGACATAAAACTTAGGGACACACATTATACTATATAAAAAAGGCGTTTTAATATACTTTTATTGATCTATACAATATATGAAAAACCTTTATTCACTTTCTAGAATTCAAAATAATAGATATCTCTAAATCCCCAAAATATATCACTAGAAACCACTACTGGGACGAGACAATTTGCTTACCCTAAGTACTTTAAACAATGCATAAACAACGTTTTTGCAGTATAAATGACTTGCATTATGGTTTATTATTGATGAACAGTTCAATAAACAAAAACATGTATGATGTGGTGTAACTAACTATTTGTCATTTTAAAGTGTTTTTCATGGTTGCAAATGCAAGGGATGCAAATGCCACCGTATTTTCAAGAAAGACCCATGAGCCGTATTCCATTTCCATTACCTTTCAGTGTGCATTTCTACTTGAAATCTTTCAGGGATGCGAACGCATTGTGGAAGATGACCCATTGTGGGACAGGTTTACCTATGTCAGTGATGGCCAGAGACTCTTAGTAGCTCAAGTTAGCCCTGAAGACCATGGGTTCTACACTTGCACCATGACCTTTGACCTGGAAGGGCTCAGCGGCAGGATTTCAGAGACCTTTGTGGGTACGGTGAAAAGTGAGTACTGTTGGCACAGCTCATAGAAGTTGCACCTAACCACAGATCTGGGATCAGATTATTACCATATACCCACAATCCTTAACCTAGCCATTACATAGATATCTGACCCTGTATACGGGGTTATGGGCAACTTCATGATTTCATACAGGCTGCTTTGCTCAGAGCTTAGAAGTGGTTGTTTTCTATAGGGTCAGGTGACTGCATATTTTTGTGTCTGTTTATAATGTTTATGAATCATTGTCATAATTTCAGAGGACTATTGCCTTGTCCCCAAAGTGGTTGAACCTGCTAATAAGATAATCAAAGCAGATTTGGGTAAGACACTATGGAACATGTACTGTGTGTGTGTGTGTGTGTGTGTGTGTGTGTGTGTGTGTGTGTGTGTGTGTGTGTGTGTGTGCATGTGCATGTGCATGCTCCTACTATATCTGTATGACTTCTATATCAGAATCACCTTTATTTGACAAGTACATTAACATATACTCCGAATTTTACTTGATGATGCGGTGCTGCTAGTGATAGACAACATTTAGAGACAGAATACAGACAAGAGTTTACACAAAGAGTTGCAATTGAGTTGCACCTCCAACATTTTGCCCTCAGAACAGCCTCAATTCGTAGGGGCATGGACTCTAAAAGTTGTCGCAAGTGTTCCACAGGGATGCTGGCCCATGTTAACTCCAATGATTCGCACAGTTGTGTCAAGTTGGTTGGATGTCCTTTGGGTGGTGGACCATTCTTGATACACACGATCCCCCTGATCAAAGGCACTTAAATCTTTTGTCTTGCCCATTCACCCTCTGAATGGCACACATACACAATCAATGTCTCAATTGTCTCAGGGCTTGAAAATAGTTATTTAACCTGTCTCCTCCCCTTCATCTACACTGATTGAAGTGGATTTAACAGGAGATATCAATAAGGATCATAGCTTTCACTTGGATTCACCTGGTCAGGCTATGTCATGGAAGGAGCAGGTGTTCTTAATATTTTGTACACTCAGTCTATATACAACTAGTTGGGTCCTTTGTACACATTATTTAATGTATGAACTTTACAAAGAATTCAATGTTTGCCCCCTAGGCTCTTCCTTCAGTAAGATGTGTCGGGTGTTTGTGCTGAGTGTGGGGGGACAATGCGCGGATTTGATTTGGACAGCTAGAGATGACTTTATTCCCGAAAATGTCTCAGAGCGCGTCTTTCAGGAATCACAAAGGTAGGTTGAGACAGCAGCATCACAACACATACTGTAATACTTCTATATACCTGTATTCTGTGTCATCCAGATGGATGTTCTACTGTATAGTATAAAAACTGTTGGTATCGTATCAAGGATATACCATTAAGATCAAGATGGGATCCATATCCCTGAATACAAACAGTCTAAAGCTAGATTTCCATTCAATTAGTGACATATAATCATGCAAATATAAAAAAATCTGCATAAAAACAATATGCACAGAAAAAACACTTTTGCGGTTAAGTTCCCATGTACCAAATAAAAAAAATATATGAAATGGGTTTCCATCGCATTTTCAACTCTACCGATGGTTTTATCAAAAAAACTGTTGCGATATATAGCTAACTTTTCCAATCTGGTTTTGGCACATACTCTCTAGACAACAGTTTGCTGATAAAGTAGACAGGTTATATGATGAGATATAAATAATAGCAAAATCATTTTATTTGATAATTGGCAGCCAAGCAAATTATGATAATGCCCCTTTAGTGTAAGAGCTGTTTGAAAAGACCACCTGAAATTTCAGCCTGTTTTGGTGGTATGGAGTTTTCGCCTGCCTGGTGACAACACCAGGCGGTAAATTAGTTAATAGACCAATAAGAGAGTGAGTTCTCGGCTACCAAGTGGCACAGCGGTCTAAGGCACTGCATCGCAGTGCTTGAGGCGTCACTACAGACCCGGGTTAGATCCCAGGCTGTGTCGCAGCCGGCCATGACCGGGAGACCCATGAGGCGGCGCACAATTGGCCCAGCGTCGCCTGGGTTTGGCAGGCTGGGATGTCCTTGACCCATCGCACTCTAGCGACTACTTGTAGCGGGCCGGGCGCATGCGCTATGATTTGCTCAGCTGAACTCGGATTGCTAATTATTTTATTTATTTTACCAAGGGAGGCCAAATGCATCAATCAATCGAATGCTACGGCGGCAACATGTTATACTCTTTTGGTCCAGACAGCATCAGATACATGGGCTACACATACTGAGACAGAGGAGCGCGTTTCCCTCGCTTGGATGATTTATCCGGTGAGATTCAGCCACTTGCAAATTTAACAGAAAATTATAAAAACACAGACGAAGACGAATAATTGATAATTCGATTTTTTTTATTGGTCAAATATTTGGGGAAACATGGTTTTCCTTGGCATCCATGAATACACACCACTGCTTTCCATGTTTTTATCAGGATAAGGTAAGACCTAGATGCAGACCGTGTCGAAGTAACAATGTTTATTACAGCAACAGAGGCAAAGGTACAGGGGGGCAGGCAGGCTCAGTGTCAGGGGCAGGGAGAGAGTTGTCAGGCGGGCGGGTTCAGGGTCAGGACAGGCAAGGGTCAAAAACTATGAGGGCGAGAAAAAGAGAGGCTGGGGAAAAAACAGGAGCTGACAGGACAAACGCTGGTAAGCTTGACAAACAAGACGAACTGGCAACAGACAGAGAATACAGGTATAAATACACAGGGGATAATGGGGAAGATGTGCGACACCTGGAGGGGGGTGGAGACAATTACAAAGACAGGTGAAACAGATCAGGGTGTGACAGCTTTTCCACATTGTGGTGGTAGGCCTACAACATAACATATACTCGTGTGATTCCAAGTTTACTTCCATATGATTGTTATTATATAAATATTAGCGCATAATCTGTTTCCACCGGCCTTTCTTGCATAATTAATTTGACAGACAAAACGATCCCACCATGTCAAACGAACCAATTGTCTGTCAACATTTATGAAATTGAGCCGACTTTGATTTCTTGTTTCCATCAGCCCTGTTGTAAACTTTTTTTATGCGTCATGAAATGGTTGGATGGAAACCGGGTTTATATTTTTTACATTTTAGTCATTTAGCAGACGCTCTTATCCAGAGCGACTTACAGTAGAGTGCATACATTTACATACTGAGACAAGGATATCCCTACCGGCCAAACCCTCCCTAACCCGGACGACGCTATGCCAATTGTGCGTCGCCCCACGGACCTCCCGGTTGCGGCCGGCTGCGACAGAGCCTGGGCGTGAACCCAGAGACTCTGGTGGCGCAGCTAGCACTGCGATGCAGTGCCCTAGACCACTGCGCCACCCGGGTGGTTTATGTCAATTCAATTGCGGACATGGATGGATTATTTGTTCACGGGTGGAAACGTTTTACATCTTCTCTCCCTCTCTCCCCCCCAACCAGCGAGTGGAGAGAAGAAGAGAAGAAGGGTGTGTGGATTGAGCGTCAGTTGAATTTCTTGGAGGTGGAAGAGGAAGACTTTTACATTGACTACACGTGTCAGACCTGGAGCGACAGAGGCTTTTATTCAGCCTCCTTCACACTCCAGCCAACAGGTTAGACCAGTGATCACCAGCCTTTTGTGTCAAGATCACTTTCTGAGTCAAAATGCAATCTAAGATCTACCGCTCAGATTTTTTTGGAACATGACGTAAAAAAACTTAAGCGTATGCAACATTAACCTATTAAAAACAGTGCTGTAGCAATGAGGTTTGTGCAGTAGGCTATAGGCCCAATACATTATCTCTGCATATTGGCTTTGCTTGAATTGCCTGCCAATGTATTGTTTTAAAATTAGATTTCAAATTTTAGGTAGGCTATATGATCACACAGGTAATAGATTAGTTGTTATATTATTTGAGGCACAGCTGAATGAGCATACATTTAAATCATTTACTTTTTATTTTACTAGGCTGATGGTGCTTGCATCTGATGGTCAGTCTCAGTGGAGGGAGAACAGCAGACTCCGCCACTGACACTGACTAAAAGGGGACACCGTCTTCCAGCAGATAGTGACATTCGAATCTCACCGCATTATTTCTGCCTCATACACAAATTCATGTTGTTCCTATGAACAGAGAAAGTGAAATATTCCTCTATTAAAAAATACCCTAATAATAACAACGCAAGCCTATCTATATACTTTCCTACTCATTCATTACAGCTGCAGTGCTGGTTGTAGCACTAGTGGAAGTAGGAAGAACGCTCATTTTATGGCTTATGAAAGTGTTGACCAGTGGAGGCTTCTGAGGGGAGGACGGCTTATAATAATGGCTACAACGGTGTAAATGGAAAGGCATCAAACACATGGAAACCATGTGTTTGGTGTATTTGATACCGTTCCACTAATTCCGCCCCCCCTATACCACGAGCCTGTCCTCCCCAAGTAAGGTGCCACAAACCTCCTGTGGTGTTGACAGTGCTGATTATGAACTTAAACATAAACTCACTCATAAAACTTATGAACGAGCGCCGAATGTCCACTTAAAAATCATTCCTTCCAGTGTTTGGAATGCAGCCAGAGTTTTTCTGGGTACATGAAATGGGAATACTTTGCTCACCCGGTGTGCAGGGCCGCTGAATCGTGTGCACCTACGGCCAACAGCGCAAGACCAATAAATACAAACAGGAACGGAAGGCTTTTCGTTGTTTTATTTTTATAAAAATGTTTGGCGATTGACTAGGAATGCCTAGGAGATGGTTGGTGACCACTGACAATACTGCCTGGAAGACAACATAAAGGTGTTCAAAAAGAGAAGAGTCACATATTCTCCTGTCCCTTTACCCTTGTTTTGATAGTGTAATATATTACATAACTTTGCAACCTCACCACACAAAAAAAAATGTTTTAGAATTAAAACCAGTCAGCTTGACTTTGGTTTTATAATAAATAATAAATGCTATCTTCTTGACTTTTTCTGCACAGATCCAAACTACCTGCTCCCTATTGGGGTACTACTGACGAGTCTGGTATTGATGTTTACTGTTAGTGTTGTTATTTACCATCGCTTCAAGATTGACATAGTGCTGTCGTTCAGGAGGATGTTCCCGTTTCTCTACACAAACACAGGTATGTAATGAGAGACGCTTTACCGCACATACAGTACCAGTCAAAAGTTTGGACACACCTACTCATTCAAGGGTTTTCTTTATTTTCACAATTTTATACATTGTAGAATAATAGTGAAGACATCAAATGTATGAAATAACACATATGGAATCATGAAATAACCAAAAAAGTGTTAAACAAATTCTTCAAAGTAGCCACCCTTTGCCTTGATGACAGCTTTGCACACTCTTGGCATTCTCTCAACCAGCATCACCTGGAATGCTTTTCTTAGTCTTGAAGGAGTTCACACATATGCTGAGCACTTGTAGGCTGCTTTTCCTTGACTCTGCGGTTCAACTCATCCCAAACCATCTCAATTGGGTTGCGGTCGGAGGATTGTTATCACGTTTATTCCCGCTCACCCTCTCCGGCGCTCGATGTCTCCAGTTGTCTCATTATGCAAACCTGCCAACATAGTTATGCGCACCTGCGCCTCATGACACTCACCTGGACTCCATTACCTTCCTGATTACCTTCCCTATATCTGTCACTCCCCTTGGTTCTTTCTTCAGGTGTTATTGGTTATGTTCCTGTGTTATGTCTGTACGCTACTCGTGTTAATTGTTTTGTTCCATGTTTCATTTATTATATTCACTCCCTGTACTTGCTTCCCGACTCCTAGCGTACTCGTTACAATTGTGGAGGCCAGGTCATATGATGCAGCACTCCGTCACTTTCCTCCTTGATCAAATAGCCCTTACATAGCCTGGAGGTGTGTTGGGTCATTGTCCTGTTGAAAAACAAATTATAGTCCCACTAAGTGCAAACCAGATGGGATGGCGTATCATTGCAGAATGCTGTGGTAGACATGCTGGTTAAGTGTGCCTTGGATTTGAAATAAATCACAGACAGTGTCACCAGCAAAGCACCATCACACCTCCTCCTCCATGCTTCACAGTGGGAACCACACATGCGGAGATCATCCGTTCACCTACTCTGCGTCTCAGAAAGACACAGCGGTTGGAACCAAAAATCTCAAATTTGGACCCATCAGACCAAAATACAGATTTCCACCAGTCTAATGTCCATTGCTTGTGTTTCTTGGCCCAAGCAAGTGTCTTCTTATTATTGGTGTCCTATAGTAGTGGTTTCTTTGCCGCAATTCGACCATGAAGGCCTCATTCATGCAGGCTCCTCTGAACAGTTGATGTTGAGATGTGTCTGTTACTTGAACTCTGTGACGCATTTATTTGGGCTGCAATTTCTGAGGCTGGTAACTCTAATGAACTTATCCTCTGCAGCAGATGGGTCTTCCTTTCCTGTGGCGGTCCTCATGAGAGCCAGTTTCATCACAGTGCTTGATGGTTTTGCGAATGACCTTGAAGAAACTTCAAAAGTTCTTGAAATGTTCTGAATTGACTGACCTTCATGTCTTAAAGTAATGATGGACTGTCGTTTCTCTTTGATTATTTGAGCTGTTCTTGCCGTAATATGGACTTAGCCCTATTTGCTAAAATACCATCTTCTGTATACCACCCCTACCTTGTCACAACACAACTGATTAGCTCAAATGCATTAAGAAGGAAAGAAATTTGACAAATGAACTTTGAACAAGGCACACCTGTTAATTGAAATGCATTCCAGGTGACTACCTCATGAAGCTGGTTGAGAGAATGCAAAGAGTGTGCAAAGCTGTCATCAAGGCAAAGGGTGGCTACTCTGAAGAATCTCAAATATATTTTGATTTGTTTAACACTTTTTTGTTTGTTGGTTACTACATGATTCCATATGTGTTATTTCATAGTTTTGATGGCTTCACTATTATTCTACAATGTAGAAAATAGTAAAAATAAAGAAACCCTTGATTGAGTAGGTGTGTCCAAATTTTTGACTGGTACTGTATATTGCAAACGCCCACTCATGGAAACATTCACAAAAACATGCCTGAGTGCACTCACGCAGGCATAAATGCACACACACACACACACACATCTGCAGACTGATTGCGTACTGCAGTGGTTACCAAGTCACTGCCCTAGCAATAGTTGATTTAAGTTTCAACACATCTTTTATTCCTTTGTTCTCCTTTAGAATCAGGGTTCCGTAGTTTGCCACGCGTCTTCATTCATAACTAAATTAAACTTTCAAGAACAATGCAATGCCTTTTGTACCTCAGTGTGTTATGTGTAAAGTATAATATGAAATGTTGTTAGTGGTGTAGCCTCCAACCAGTGCTAGGACCCCCCCCCCCCCCCCCTAGCTTCCCAAACTACCTCCCCATATTGACATTTGCTCCGCAGTAGAGTGGGCATGTTCAAGCTGTCAATCATGGCTCAGGTAACCATAATATGGGAAGCTCATCTAAATAATAATGCATATCCTTCTAATTAATCATAAATTCGAATTATTTTTTAAAGGGCCTTGTGGCTCCTACATTACCGGATCCTAATTGTGGCTGCCATTAACAAAACAATTTTAATTTAACTGAAATCTTCAAGGAGCCATAACTTATCTTCATATTCAAAACTGAATTTCTTCCTAATTTCATACGGTACACTTCAAAATGTATTTAATACATCATTCTGTATGAGGGTGTACTTTTCTGTATATTTAATTATCTGCTGCTTCCTGAAGCAGACCTAGTTTGGTGATGGGTCGTTCCAAGACAGATGTTTTGGACCAAAAAGGACTACGCTCTGAATATGACCTTTTGAGTCTTGAATAGGTTTAATGACTCTTCCCATCATCCAAGTGTTCCTGGGTGTTGTGCTGTCCACGATAAGCACGAAATCATCTGTTCTGAGAATCCTTTTCTTGAGGTTCCACTTTTACCCCTCTTGCGTCAAAGGAAGGTACTCTTTTATCCATCTAATCCAGAACAGATCTGTCTCCATCTCCGTCTGGAATATGTGTCCTCCTCCCTGAATAGTCCAGGACGCATGATGGTTTTACTTTAAACTGCAGTAAGTGATTAGGTGTGAGAGCTTCAAGGTCATTGGGATTGTCAAATACAGCAGTGATTGGGCGATTTGGGCAAGATGGCTTCCACTTCACATAAAGCTGTTTGCAAGCCGCCTTCATCCAATGGCTGCTGTCTCAGGGCCAATGTTAGTATAGACCTCACCTGATGGATCAGTCGCTCCCACACACCTCCGTGGTTGGATCCAGGGGGTGAAATTAATACCCGCTTTATTCCATCAGGCAGCAAGTTATTTTGAATCTTTCCACGATTCAATCACTTCAGAGCCCACACCATTTTTTGCTCAGAGCCAATATAATTTGCGCCATTATCTGACCTAATTTCCTTCACTTGACACCTCCTGCAGATAAATCTGCAAATGGCTCTAATACATTAAAATCTCTTAAATGTAATGGTAAAATGTAGATTTCTGCCTAAATAGACATACCCAAAAGTAACTGCTATTCATGTGTAATTACATGGTTCTGACATGCAAAAACATGGTATATTTGGAAAGAAGACATCTGGGAGATTATGAGGAAATGATCAGAAGATAGATAGCAGTCACATAGTTCAGAATACACAAGATCAAGCACACACAAAATAACTTTTTTTTAAAAGTAATTTTTCATTTACAAGCTATAAGTGAATTATTGATGACCAGAGCTGAAAACACATCAGATGGCTTCCACAACATGTGAACAATATCAGAATAAAAATGGGATTGATAAACCTAACAAGTAGAAATGGGAAGATGTTTTAGTAAGTTGTGTCAGGTGTGGTCACGGGAGGTTTCCAAGTGTCCCCAAGTGTCACTTCTAGGTGGATGGTGCGGCTGGTTAGACGTGAATATAACACCATATATTTTGATGTTGGAGCGGCCACGCTTCACCTCTATCGGTTCAAAGTAGTCAGTGCCTACATATGTAATTGGTGGCAGGTCAGGTGATACACGGCTCTTGGGGAGGTCAGCCGTCTTCTGTTCTCCCACTCTGGCTGTCTGTCGTCGAAAGAAGATGCATGCTTTTAAGATCTTCCCTATAGCAGAGTTAGCATGCACTATCCAATACCTCTGTCTTATCTTGGAGAGCATATGATTCCGTCCACTTTGTCCGATCTGCTTGTATATGTTTCTCAAGATGAGTGTGGAGAGGTGGCTGCATTTACCATCAAATGACTGGTTGTTTGAAATCCTCTGGCATTGCCATCCTTCCTCACCCTTCCTCCAACTCTCAGTAGTTCCATCCTGCAGAATAGGATCCAGTCTGAAGATGGTGCTATTTCTTTTGACATGCCCATCTTCCTCCAGATCAGCAATCTCCTGAGGGAAAGATTGCCACTGGCTGCATCTTACAATGGATTTCTCAGCCTGTGCCATGTCCTCAACAGACAAGCTTTGAGCACCCAAGAAAGCTCTGAACTTCTTCATATGCTTTTCTACAGCCTTTTAATCTTTACTTTCTGTCAGTTATTTTTCTGTTCTGACACAGTTGCTGCAGAACAGGTCTTACTTTCAGTAGCCATGTTACAGCTCTTTTTAAACATCTCCACTCTGAGAAGTGTTATAGCAGTTGGATCCTGGAGTTCCTTGGCTGTTACATGATTCACAGTGATCTTCTTGACCTCTGGGTCATCTAATGACGTCTCTTTGATTTCCCCTTGCAGTTTTGTCTCCAACTTGATTTCAAGCTCATCTCTCAGCATTGAATCCATTCTCACAGCCAGAACAGCAGCCTCCAACTCCAACCTGGGGATGGTGTCACGATCGTCTTTAGGTGAAAGAGAGGACCAAGGCGCAGCGTGATATAAATACATCTTCTATTTATTTGAAGATGAAACGAACACGAACACTAATACAAACTAGACAAAACAACAAACGACCGTGAAGCTAACAAACGAAAGTGCAGACACATGGCTATGGCTCTGGCTGCTCCTGACTGACGGACGGCTCTAGCGGCTCCTGACTGACGGACGGCTCTGAAGGCTCAGGACAGACGGGCGGCTTTGAAGGCTCAGGACAGACGGGCGGCTTTGAAGGCTCAGGACAGACGGGCAGCTCAGACGGTGCTGGGCAGACGGGCAGCGCAGGCGGCGCTGGGCAGACGGACAGCTCAGACGGCGTTGGGCAGACGGGCAGTGCAGGCGACGCTGGGCAGACGGACAGCGCAGACGGCGCTGGGCAGACTCTGGCCGGCTGAGGCGCACAGTAGGCCTGGTGCGTGGTGCCGGAACTGGTGGTACCGGGCTAAGGACACGCACCTCAAGGCTAGAGCGGGGAGCAGCAACAGGACGCACAGGGCTCTAGAGACGCACAGGAGGCTTGGTGCGTGGTGCCGGAACTGGTGGTACCGGGCTGGAGACACGCACCATAGTGCGCCGTCTGCGCTTGAAGTTGTGGATGAAGCCTTTGAGAATCTTCTAGAGTTTTTTGACACACTGTCATAGGCATCTATTTCAGGGGGATGTTCAGTGACCAGAGAATTTGCATCACCAACCCATTTATCCATAAATTCATCAAACCTTATCATTTTGGGTCGAACCAATCCATTTGATCCCCACCTTTTTCATCATCGTATAATAGAGCTTGAATAGATTTATGAAGATGTATGAATTCATTCAGAAACCCATCAGCAAAAAAAGTCACTTGGTCAACATTTTCTTTATTAACCATGAGCGCATTTATTTAATTCCGTTAATATTCTAAGCTTTGCCCTACAATAGCCAATAAGCTTAGTCAGTTTTTGCTCAGCAGCCATGGGCTCTGACATTTTTATCCATGTCGTCTTCGGTTGTCATCCATCATTTACGCAAAAACCCATTTCAATCACGATAATTTCCAATCCAAACTTTCCATTCCATGAGTGCGTATTGAGCAGACTTACGACAAACACGTTTCAACGATTTTCCTAATATTTACAATCCCCACCATTAGCAACAATCAACAGCAATTGTAAACATTCCTTTATTCCATGTAGTTATTGTATCCTTACACGCACAATTAATCTATTTATCGATAGCTTTTACTCTGTTCATTCATAAATCCCGCATCTGCATTTCATTATTTAATGCGCTCCATGTGCTTTGTTTCCCAATAGTCAGTCACTGGCATTTGAAATCCATAGAGATACAGTTTCCAACTTGTAGTAGCTTCCAAGTCTAAATTTGCCACTTCCCTAGCAATAGTTGATTTAAGTTTACACATCTTTTATTCCTTTGTTCTCCTTTAGAATCAGGGTTCCGTAGTTTGCCACGCGTCTTCATTCATAACTAAATTAAACTTTCAAGAACAATGCAATGCCTTTTGTACCTCAGTGTGTTATGTGTAAAGTATAATATGAAATGTTGTTAGTGGTGTAGCCTCCAACCAGTGCTAGGACCCCCCCCCTAGCTTCCCAAACTACCTCCCCATATTGACTTTTGCTTCCCAGTAGAATGGGCGGGTTCAAGCTGTCATTCATGGCTCAGGTAAATAAGTAACCATCTAAAAAATAATGCATATCCTTCAAATGAATCATAAATTATAATTCTTCTGTAAAGGGCCTTTTGGCTCCGACATATACTGTGCATTCACACAATGGAAACAACTTGCACTAACATAAACGTACATTCCGACACCAGATTACATAAAGTATATCTCACCACAACCTCCCAGGCCCACACACACGCACGTTGCATTGCTTGTTTCACACTCCCCACCTGACCACAAGTCAAATCAGCAGCAAGTGTAGCGAGGTACTGTAGCACATCCCACAGCGATGCCAGCACATCATTTCCATGACTCAGAGGAAAGAGAGATGCAGTTTTCTACGAGGCAATGAATAGGCCATGTAACTATGGTGTCAGACATAACCAAGCCTCCTCCGTTTGGCAGTTCTGTGGAGGCTTTTGTTCTAACCCAGCACTAACACACCTGTTGTTTTTGACCCTCTTCTGCATGCGGCAGAGTCTGATGGAAAGCTGTATGATGCATATGTGGCGTATCCCCATCTGTCTGGGAGCGTGGCCAGTGGGGAGGTGGAAATGTTTGCCCTCCACACGTTGCCCCAGGTTCTCGAGGGGAGGTGTGGCTACAGGCTCTTTATTCTGGGCAGGGATAGCCTACCAGGGGAAGGTAAGACATCTGCATATGTGATTGACTGGGTTCGAACCTGGGGCTCCTGGGCCTAACAGGACTGTGTTAGTCCGCTGAGCTAAAGCCTTGGCGTTAGTACACATGTAGTATGATGATTAAATATGTGGAACCTTTCTGAAATCATAAAGAACTTCTGAAACCATCTTAATCATAAAACAGTGTTTTAATACCCATTGTCCCTCTTGCCCCTCCCTCTTCTCCTCCCTCGCCCACACCCTCTAGCCGTAGTAGATGCTGTGGAGGAGAGCATGTGGGCCAGCCGGCGTCTCCTCCTGGTCTACACTGGCTCTACGTTCTGCAGTGGAGGTCAGAGTGACAGCAGCAGCAGCGATGTCCTGGAGGCCTGGAAGAGCTTTGAGAGGCAGATGGCTATGCACCGTGCACTGCTGGAGGGTTCCCTTAAGGTGGTTCTGGTGGAGCTGGAAGAGATCACCCCCACACAGCTCGCTTTCTTCCCCGAGTCGGTGCGCCACCTCCGGGAGAGACAGGGCGCTGTCTGCTGGTGGAAGAGTAGCAGGACTAGGAGGACCAGAGGGTTGAGATGTGGGAGGTGGGGGGAAGAGGAGGTGAAGGAGAAGAGAGGGGAGCTGGCTTCGCCCTCTTTCTCCTCACCCTCTCTCTCCTCATCCTCACACTTCTGGAAGGAACTGAGGTATTATATGCCTGTGAGGGGCAAGAGGACAAAGTGTCCAGAGAAGAACAGTCTGTTGAACATCTGATGGGATAGATGGGCTGTTGGGAGAGGACAGTGTTGTCATGTTATGGATGGATGTTCAAATGACCAACGTGAGGAGGAAATCTGTTGAATGAAAGATCTTCTGATACCATGGAGAGTATAAAATAACACTTGGTAGTGACCATGTTGGCAGAGCCAGTCACACACGCATGCACGTATGCTCACGCACACACGCGCACCCGGACACACATTATGGAACACTGCTACCATGTTGTACATACACATCAAATCTGTGTGAGAGCTTTAATAAAGATTTCACACTACATTCTATATTATTTATTTGATGGCTTTGTTTCTATTTTAAAAATCCTCCCACCAAAATGTTCCTTTATTTATTAAGGATTGTTGAAAGAATGGTTTCTCAGATTGATGTTAATCATCCATTGAGCTATAAGTGTAATATTTATGAATGCAGTTAATAATGCATAAGTAGGCCTAAGTATTTATGAATAACTTACTGACATTTACTATTATAGCATTAATGTTTTATAAATGGTGTGCCGACTATTAACAAATACTTTATTAAAGCAAATTATTGTAGCGTTCCCTGTAAATTACCAGAAAACTTTACAGAAAGGGTGTGGCGTTTGCAGAAGCTGGTTGTAATCTGTGACTGCTAACCTGCTTTACTGTAATCCAATGTGATCATAAAATAGGCTAGATCATTTTTAAAAAAAATATCTAAAAGACTTAAACATCTAATATATATATAATTTTAAGTAGCCTATTTTAATTAATGTCAAGTGGAGTTAAAGTGAATATTAAAAATAATCAAATGGTTAATTATAGTAGTTCAATTAAACAATGTTAATAAGTTGAGACATCTTGTCTTCAAAGATCATGATCAGTGAAAATATTGCTCACATTTAGTCCTATATTGCTTAAAAATTAATTATTAGTGTGATATGTACTGTAGGAGTAGTAGTAGGCGAATAGGCCTACCAAAACTTTGACAAGTGTTTTCACAAGTAGACTTATGGGAAGTAACATTTAGCCACTTTAGATGGGAATGGCTTTTCTTCAATAGGTCTACATACACGTCACCTTCCAATTTCTTTCTAGGCCAAGTTTAGCAGCCTTGTCTGATGTACTTTTTACTATGTTATCTATAGTCTATCTGGGGCACCCAAATTAGTATGATATGTTACGTTTGGTATAGTTACATGAGACCAAACTTAAGGCAAAAATGCGTATCACGAGAATGTCTAGTTGCATGTTCGGATCTCATCACGGACAATTTTTGCTAATAACAACTTTGCAACTAATTTCTACTTTGCAACTATTTAGCATGTTAGCTAACCTTTCCCCTAACTCTAAGCCTAATCTGAACCCTTTTAGCTAACCCAGAGTTTTCCAAACTCGGCCCTCAAGACCCCAAGGGGTGCACGTTTGGTTTATACCCTAGCACTACACAGCTGATAAAAATAATCAACTAATCATAAAGCTTTGATTATTTGAATCAGCTGTGTAGTGCTAGGGGAATAAAATAAACATGCACCCCTTGGGGTCCCCAGGACCGAGTTTGGGAAAAGCTGAGCTAACTCTAACCCTAACCCCTAGCCTAGCTAATGTTAGCATTAGCCACCTAGCTAACATTAGCAACAACAAATTGGAATTCGTGACATGTTTTACAATTCGTAAAATATTGTACGTTTTGCAAAATTGTAACATATCGAAGTATTGCAATTTGTAACATATCATGCAAAATGGATGATGGACATCTTCAAAGTAATACATACAGTAACATATGAAATATAACATATACTAAATGGAGCATCTCGGATTTACGATTGAAGTCGGAAGTTTACATACACTTAGGTTGGAGTCATTCAAATTCGTTTTTCAACCACTCCACACATTTCTTGTTAACAAACTATAGTTTTAGCAAGTCGGTTAGGACATCTACTTTGTGCATGACAAGTCATTTTTCCAACAATTGTTTACAGACACATTATTTCTCTTATAATTCACTGTATCACAATTCCAGTGGGTCAGAAGTTTACATACACTAAGTTGACTGTGCCTTGAAACAGCTTGGAAAATTTCAGAAAATAATCTCATGGCTTTAGAAGCTTCTGATAGACTAATTGACATAATTTGAGTCAATTGGAGGTGTACCTGTGGATGTATTTCAAGGCCTACTGTAACGGCAGCCTTCCTCCTCTTCGTCTGAAGACTGAAGACTGTGAACACTTACAACGATACAAAATAACAAATGTGGCAAACCGATACAGCCCTATCTGGTGCAGAGAAAACACAGAGACAGGAAACAACCACCCACAAACCCCCACACAAAAAAAGCCACCTATATATGATTCCCAATCAGAGACAACACAAAACATCTGCCTCTGATTGAGAACCATATTAGGCCAAACATAGAAACAGACAAACTAGACACACAACATAGAATGCCCACCCAGCTCACGTCCTGACCAACACTAAAACAAGCAAAACACACAAGAACTATGGTCAGAACGTGACACCTACCTTCAAACTCAGTGGCTCTTTGCTTGACATCATGGGAAAATCAAAAGAAATCAGCCAAGACCCCAGAATTTTTTTTGTAGACTTCCACAAGTCTTGTTCATCCTTGAGAGCAATTTCCAATCGCCTGAAGGTACCACGTTCAACTGTACAAACAATAGTACGCAAGTATAAACACCATGGGACCATGCAGCCGTCATACAGCTCAGGAAGGAGACGCGTTCTGTCTCCTAGAGATGAATGTACTTTGGTGCGAAAAGTGCAAATCAATCCCAGAACAACAGCAAAGGACCTTGTGAAGATGCTGGAGGAAACAGGTACAAAAGTATCTATATCCACAGTAAAACGAGTCCTATATCGACATAACCTGAAAGGCCGCTCAGCGAGGAAGAAGCCACTGCTCCAAAACCGCCATAAAAAAGCCAGACTATGGTTTGCAACTGCACATGGGGACAAAGATCGTAATTTTTGGAGAAATGTCCTCTGGTCTGATGAAACAAAAATAGAACTGTTTGGCCATAATGACCATCGTTATGTTTAGAGGAAAAACGGTGAGGCTTGCAAGCCGAAGAACCCCATCCCAACCATGAAGCACAGGGTGGCAGCATCATGTTGTGGGGGTGCTTTGCTGTAGGAGGGACTGATGCACGTCACAAAATAAATTACATCATGAGGAAGAAAAATTATGTGGATATATTGAAGCAACATCTCAAGACATCAGTCAGGAAGTTAAAGCTTGGTCGCCATTGGGTCTTCCAAATGGACAATGACCCCAAGCATACTTCCAAAGTTGTGGCAAAATGGCTTAAGGACAACAATGTCAAGGTATTGGAGTGGCCATCACAAAGCCCTGACCTCAATCCTATAGAAAATTTGTAGGCAGAACTGAAAAAGCGTGTGTGAGCAAGGAGGCCTACAAACCTGACTCAGTTACACCAGCTCTGTCAGGAGGAATGGGCCACAATTCACCCAACTTATTGTGGGAAGCTTGTGGAAGGCTACCCGAAATGTTTGACCCAAATTAAACAATTTAAAGGCAGTGCTACCAAATACTAATTGAGTGTATGTAAACTTCTGACCCACTGGGAATGTGATGAAAGAAATAAAATCTGAAATAAATCATTTTCTCTACTATTATTCTGACATTTCACATTCTTAAAATGAAGTGTAACTGACCTAAGACAGGGAATTTTTACTTGGATTAAATGTCAGGATTTGTGAAAAACTGAGTTTAAATGTATTTGGCTAAGGTGTATGTAAACTTCCGACTTCAACTGTAAGTACAGAATAATACGAAATAATGTGACACCAGGTTGAGTTTAGATAGGCCTACAATACTAACCTGACAAAATGAGTGGTGGAAGTAGAAAGTAGAATAGTCTACCTGCATCTAGCTGAGTCGGCGGCTTGTAGTGGAACCAGGCATACGACGCGCGCCCCGAGACGTAAAGTAGGCTAACGTTAGTCATATAGGTTAAAAGTTTCGGGAAGGGGATTTCCGCCAAACCATTACTCTTATAGACCAAATGAGGAGACGGTGTTTATTCCACTGACGCCAAATAAAGCACAAAGCATCAAACTACATTGCTAAGGTAAGTTTGACTGCCAAATGTACAAACAATTATTATTTAATATAGAATGTATTAACTTAATTATGGTGTCTAAATAACAACATAGATAAATGTGTGGTTAGTTATAAAGACTCACTGACATACAGAGGCGCACTGAGAGAGTAGCGCTCTAATGGAACAATGCGTATAGCCTAATGAAAGCATTTTTTTTTGCAAGTTAACAGTAGGCTTACAATTCCCCCTAACTGAAGTGTGGGTTCAGTTCAGTGCTGACTGGGGCTGTATATTCCTTGGGTTTTCATTGGCGTGTTTTTAAACGCAATTTGTCTTGCGGCGCCATAATCTGTTTCATTTCCCTATACAGCTGGGAAGTCATCGAGGAGTTGGTTTAAAAGACAGGATATTTCTCAAGAGCCAGCGGTGTTTTCGCTTTGTGTTTGCGAACGACTGCTAATAGGCTATTTCATAGAGTTTAAGAGATTCATTTTAAAGTCGTGTTAAATGTGATGCGAGGTCTATTTCTCTGTCTCAGATTCGGAATATCATGATGGGGGAGTTCTACATTTGCTTTCTCAATATGACTCTGTTGCTCCACCTCTCCCATTGCCAAGGTAAGTCAGGATGAAAGCGGGTACAGGGAAATAGAATAGGCTAAAATTCGTAGAACTGAACAGCAGCGCTCAGCAGCCACTCAACAGAATTACGTGAGGTGTGTCATTTGTGTTATTCAGTTGGAATAACAGGTTGGTTTGAGTGAGGGTGCATTCACATGAAACAAAAAAACAGCAAAACAGCTGTTTTGAATAACAATCCCCTATAAAAAAAAATACTACAGTTTACTATAGGATACTATAGAATTCTGTAGTAATCTAAAGTAAACTGTAGTGCAGTGTAGAAACCTATACACACTAGTATCTCTCGACCGTGTAGTGCTTACTATAGACTTGTGGTATACTGTAGAATACTATACTACACACTATACTATCCCTCGGTAATGTGTAGTACTTAATTTTTTATTTTGTTGTATACTGTACGATACTATACTCCACACTGTAGTATCCCTCAATTGTGTAGTGCCTACTATAGAATGTTGTCATATACTGGAGAATACTATACTACTCACTAGTATCCCCCTTCGATCGTGTAGTGCTTACTATAATATTTTTTAGTATACTGTAGAATACTATACTACCCACTGTAGTATCCCTTGATCATGTAGTGCTTACTTTAGAATGTTGTAGTATACTGTTTAGAATACTGTACTGCACGCTGTAGTATCCCTCGATCACATAGTGCTTACTTTATAATTTTTTACTGTAGCTTCTAGCTTTGTCGATGCCGTTTTGATTTGAACGTGCTGTCCCTGGGGAGCTCATGCTGGGATTTCTTCAGAGGTTCCCCTTCGATCAATTTTGTAGATTACTGTAGAATACTATACTCCACACTGTAGTATCCCTTGATTTATTTATTTTATTTTACTATTTAAAAACACCATACAACCACATACAGTATTTGGAAACAATTCATTTATACATTTGTCGAGAATAATACAAAAAAGTTTATAATGTATTTCCAATGTGTTGCTAGTTCAAACATTACACATTTACAGCTAACCCTCATGAAAAAATACTATACTATGGTACTATGGTCTTAAATACTGTAGTATTACCATATTAATATACTGTAGTGTTTACTGTAGTATTTTTGCGACCATGCCTGTAGTATACTTTAGTATCAATGTAGTGTTTTTGCAGACATTACTGTAGTATACAATAGTATTCACTGTAGTGTTTACTATAGTGTTTTGTGGACTTGACTATAGTATACTGCATTATTTACTGTAGATGACTGTAGTATACTGTAGTATTTACTGTAGTATTTTTGCGGACATGACTAGTATATTGTAGTAACAACTGCCGACTAGGTTTTTTTCTCTTTTGGGGGGTGGATTAGCTTTAATATTGCAGATGGATTGTGGCTTCCATCTGTAACGGCGTTCCTCCTCCTCTTCATCCGAAGAGGAGGAGCAGGGATTAAACCAAAATGCAGCGTCTTGATATGACATGATTTATTTAAGTAAAGACGAAAACACGAACTTCACTTGAAACTAAACAAAACAACAAACGGAGTAGACGAACCTGAACATAAGAACTTACATAACACGAAGAACTCACGAACAGGAAAATGACTACACAAAACGACGAACGAACGAAACAGTCCCGTATGGTGCAAACAAACACAGACACAGGAGACAACCAACCACAACCAACAAAGTGAAAACACCTACCTTAATATGATTCTCAATCAGAGGAGATGAAAACCACCTGCCTCTAATTGAGAACCATATCAGGTACCCAAAACCAACATAGAAACAGAAAACATAGACTGCCCACCCAAATTCACGTCCTGACCAACTAACACATACAAAAACTAACAGAAAACAGGTCAGGAACGTGACATAACCCCCCCCTTAAGGTGCGAACTCCGGGCGCACCAGCACAAAGTTTAGGGGAGGGTCTGGGTGGGCATCTGACCACGGTGGTGGCTCAGGCTCTGGGCGAGGTCCCCACCCCACCATAGTCAATCCCAGCTTACGTTTCCCCCTACGACTGACCACCCTCCTATTCCACCCACTTAATTTTTTGGGTAACATCGAGACAAGGGACAGCACCGGGATAGAGAGATAGCTCAAAACAAAGAGGTAGGTCAGGATAGAGAGGTAGCTCAGGATAGAGGGGCAACTCCGGACTGAAGGGCAGCTCCGGACAGAGAGACAGCTCTGGACTGAGGGGCAGTTCTGGATTACTGGCAGCTCTGGGCTGGCTGACGGCTCTGGACGCTCATGGCTGGCTGACGGCTCTCGACGCTCATGGCTGGCTGACGGCTCTGGACGCTCATGGCTAGCTGGCGGCTCTGGCAGATCCTGTCTGGTTGGCGGCTCTGGCAGATCCTGTCTGGTTGGCGGCTCTGGCAGATCCTGTCTGGTTGGCGGCTCTGGCAGATCCTGTCTGGTTGGCGGCTCTGGCAGATCCTGTCTGGTTGGCGGCTCTGGCAGAACCTGTCTGGTGAATGGCTCTAGCGGCTCCTGACTGACTAACGGCTCTGACGACTCGGGACAGACGGGCGGCTGTAATGGCTCGGGACAGACGGATGGCTCAGACGGCACTGGGCAGACGGATGGCTCAGATAGCGCTGGGGAGACGGATGGCTCAGATGGCGCTGGGGAGACGGATGGCTCAGATGGCGCTGGGGAGACGGATGGCTCAGATGGCGCTGGGGAGACGGATGGCTCAGATGGCGCTGAGGAGACGGATGGCTCTGGCCGGATGAGGCGCACTGTAGGCCTGGTGCGTGGTGCCGGAACTGGAGGCACTGGGCTGGAGACACGCACCATAGGGAGAGTGCGTGGAGGAGGAACAGGGCTCTGGAAACGCACTGGAAGCCTGGTGCGTGGAGTAGGCACTGGTGGTACTGGGCTGGGGCGGGGAGGTGGCGCCGGAAATACCGGACCGTGCAGGCGTACTGGCTCCCTTGAGCACTGAGCCTGTCCAACCTTACCTGGTTGAATGCTCCCCGTCGCCCGACCAGTGCGGGGAGGTGGAATAACCCGCACCGGGCTATGTAGACGAACCGGGGACTACATGCGTAAGGCTGGTACCATGTAAGCCGGCCCGAGGAGACATACTGGAGGCCAGATATGTAGGGCCGGCTTCATGACATCCGGCTCAACGCTCAATCTAGCCCTACCAGTGCGGGGAGGTGGAATAACCCGCACCGGGCTATGCACACGTACAGGAGACACCGTGCGCTCTACTGCGTAACACGGTGTCTGCCCGTACTCCCGCTCTCCACGGTTAGCCTGGGAAGTGGGCGCAGGTCTCCTACCTGCCCTTAGCCCACTACCTCTTAGCCCCCCCCCAAGACATTTTTGGGGTTTCTTCTCGGGCTTCCTTGCTAGCCGCGTACCTTCATATCTCCGGTCTTGAGCTTGATTCTCCGGCTTCCAGCCTTGCTTCCTTGCTGCCTCCTCATATCGCCGCCTCTCTGCTTTCGCTGCCTCCAGCTCAGCTTTGGGGCGGCGATATTCTCCTGGTTGAGCCCAAGGTCCTTTTCCATCCAGCTCGTCCTCCCAAGTCCAGTAGTCCTGTGTATTCCACTGCTCGAACATCTGCTGCTTGGTTCTGATTTGGTGGGTGGTTCTGTAACGGCGTTCCTCCTCCTCTTCATCCGAAGAGGAGGAGCAGGGATTAAACCAAAATGCAGCGTCTTGATATGACATGATTTATTTAAGTAAAGACGAAAACACGAACTTCACTTGAAACTAAACAAAACAACAAACGGAGTAGACGAACCTGAACATAAGAACTTACATAACACGAAGAACTCACGAACAGGAAAATGACTACACAAAACGACGAACGAACGAAACAGTCCCGTATGGTGCAAACAAACACAGACACAGGAGACAACCAACCACAACCAACAAAGTGAAAACACCTACCTTAATATGATTCTCAATCAGAGGAGATGAAAACCACCTGCCTCTAATTGAGAACCATATCAGGTACCCAAAACCAACATAGAAACAGAAAACATAGACTGCCCACCCAAACTCACGTCCTGACCAACTAACACATACAAAAACTAACAGAAAACAGGTCAGGAACGTGACACCATCAATGTAATTGTCTGCATCATTTGTAAATCCTGTAACTGTAACGGCTTTCTTCCTGGGATGAATGAGAGGACCAAAATGCAGCGCAGTTAGTGTTCAACATGTTTAATTAGCAGATAAACGGTGAACATTAACCAATAGCAAAATAACAAAACGTGAAAGCCGAAACAGACCTATCTGGTGCAGAACACAAACACAGAGACAGGAAACAATCACCCACAAACAAACAGTGAGAACAACCTACCTTAATATGGCTCTCAATCAGAGGAAACGACACACACCTGCCTCTAATTGAGAACCATACCAGGCAAACCATTAACCCAACATAGAAAACACATAACATAGACTACCCACCCCAACTCACGCCCTGACCAATTAAACACATACAAAACAACAGAAAACAGGTCAGGAACGTGACAGTAACAATCTTCTTCATCTGAGGAACAGGAAAGATCGGACCAAAACCCAGCATGGTAAGTGTCCATGTTAATTTATTATAACTGAACACGAAAATACAAAATAACAAAGTGAATGTAAGAAACGAAAATCGAAACAGTCCTGAAAGGTGCAAACACAAAACAGGAAACAACTACCCACAAACACCAGGTGAAAAAAAAGCTACCTAAGTATGGTTCTCAATCAGAGACAACGATAGACAGCTGCCTCTGATTGGGAACCATACCAGGCCAAACACATGGAAAAGAAAACATTGGAAAAAAACATAGAATGCCCATCCCAACTCACGCCCTGACCAAACCAAAATAGAGACATAAAAAAGGAACTAAGGTCAGGGCGTGACAAATCCTGCATATATATATATATATTTTTTTTTTACCAGTTAAAAGTTTGGACAAACCTATTCAAGGGTTTGCCAAGAGTGTGCAAAGCTGTCATCAAGGCAAAGGGTGGCTACTTTGAAGAATCTCAAATATAACATGTATTTTGATTTGTTTAACATTTTTGTTGGTTACTATGTGATTCCATACGTGTTATTTCATAGTTTTGATGTCTTCACTATTATTCTACAATGTAGAAAATGGTAAAAATAAAGAAAAACCCTTGAATGAGTAGGTGTGTCAACTTTTGACTGGTACTGTATATAATATATATATATATTTTCCTTTATTATTTTCCCCTAAACCTACCACCCCTACCCTAATTGGAGTAAACTACAACACTTAGGGTTCTACTTCCAGTTTATACATACTATATACATTTTACAGACACAATATATTTTACAATTGTTATCTTCTTCTTTTTTTGGCCCCATCCTTCAGCTACCCTCATTGCCATCTATCTCTGAAAACCATATAGTTTTGATTTATTTTTTACATATATTTTTCAACTGTGCTGTTTCACAAAAGTTCTGAATCTATATACATTTTACGGACGCAGTATATTTTACATGAGTTATCTTGTTATTTTTAGTCCCTCCCATCTATCTCTGAACACCATCCCGTTCTATTTGCCATATATTTTTCAACTGTGCTGTGATGTTTCACAAAAGTTCAGAACCTTTCTATTCTCATAGTTTCTACAGATTGTAAATTAAAGAAACATTTTTGCTAAGAGTATCATTATATTATTGATGGATTGACTATGACTTTTGTTGCCCTCCCAATTCACATTCATTATATAAATATGCCCTGTTAATTTTCTCTGACTTGGCGTTCCAAATAAAATTGAATATTCTTTGCTCATATAATTTAAAAAACAAGTCGCAAATAAGTCTACTGGGATATGAGTAAAGCGTTAATCAGGGGGATTTTTCCTTTCCATGATAGTAAGATCTTATCTATTTTTGCTAACCTTCTATTAAAACGTATTTTAGTGAGATCATTTATTTATTTCGGGATATGAATACTGAGTATGTCCACTTCACCGTCAGACCATTTTATTGTTGAACTACACGGTAATGTAAAAGGTGTATTTTTTTAGTGATCCAATACGTAATATTGTACACTTTGGTTGTAATCCAGAGAGGTTAGAAAAAGTATTTACATCCTCTATGAGGCTGTGGAGGGATCCAAATTGTGGATTTAAAAGAAAACATGAATCAGCATACAATGACACCTTTGTTTTTAAGACCTGGATTTCTAGCTCCTAGATATTATTGTTGGACCTGATTTGAATAGCTAACATTTCGAATTTGGTTAGCTAAAATGGCACAACTACCACTAACTAACTGACTACGCCAGTTACTGTTTAATGAGGGGAACACCTCAACCAGAACGAGACACACGGGTTTGTGACAGGCAGCATATTGAGTTGGGTCAACAGTCCGAAGCAATGCAACGGACCATCAACACCTTAGCAAAAATGTAAACGATAGCTTCTCGACCCATTAAAGTGAAACGGTACAGAGGCAGATATAAAGAACAAGCTAAATTTAAACCTTGGAGGATTATGTTTCCATGTTTATTTAATAACATACATTAACCAGAGTACACCAGAAGTTCTTTTTAGATCGGTTACGTCCACTAGATAGCTTTCTGAAATAGCTCTTTCACTGAGATGTTTTATTTAACCTTTATTTAACTAGGCAAGTCTGTTAGAACAAATTCTTATTTACAATGACGGCCTACCAAAAGGCAAAGGGCCTCCTGCGGGGACGGGGGCTGGGATAAATACAATATATATAGGACAAAACACACATCACGACAAGCGAGACAACACAACATAAAGAGAGACCTAAGACGACAACATAGCATAGCAGAAAAACATGACAACACAGCATTGGTAGCAACACCACATGACAACAACATGCGAGCAACACAACATGGCAGCAGCACAAAATGGTAGCAGCGCAAAACATGGTATAAACATTATTGGGTACAGACAACAGCACAAAGGCAAGAAGGTAGTAAACATGATTGGGTACAGACAACAGCACAAAGGCAAGAAGGTAGAGACAACAATACATCATGCGAAGCAGACACAACTGTCAGTAAGTGTCCATGATTGAGTCTTTCAATGAAGCGATGGAGATAAAACTGTCCAGTTTGAGTGGTTTTTTGCAGCTCGTTCCAGTCACTACCCGCAGCGAACTAGGGATGTGTGTGCTTTGGGGACCTTGAACAGAATGTGACTGGCAGAACGAGTGTTGTATGTGGAGGATGAGGGCTGCAGTAGATATCTCAGATAGGGGGAAGTGAGGCTTAAGAGGGTTTTATAAAGAAGCATCAACCAGTGGGTCTTGCGACGGGTATACAGAGATGACCAGTTTACAGAGGAGTATAGAATCCAGTGATGTGTCCAATAAGGAGCATTGGAGGCAAATCTGATGGCCGAATGGTAAAGAACATCTAGCCGCTGGAGAGCACCCTCACCTGCCAATCTATAATTTACATCTTCGTAATCTAGCATGGGTAGGATAGTTATCTGAACCAGGCTTAGTTTGGCAGCTGGGGTGAAAGTGGAGCTATTACGATAGAGGAAACCAAGGCTGTGTTCGAATACCCGTACTAACATACTGTACACTACATACTTACTGAGTATATACTACATACTATATACTATTAGTTCATTTTAGTATACTGTAAACGAACGGTATTGTTTCAGTTGAGTGTACTGGAGCTTTGCCTATCGGAAGTTGATGCTGTTGCTATGCAACCTCTTGCTAGCTTGTTAGCATAACAAATTACTAGCTAAACATTTAATGATTTCGGGTGTGTGCGTAAATTCAATCTGGAGTGCCAGAGTGCGTTGTGCGCCCAGAGCGTTGTCAGATTGTCCATTTGTAAATTCGGAGCGTTTTCCTCTCGGAGTGCTCAGAGCGCACACTGGACGCTCTGGCCGAGGAGTAGGGTTGATCCGAGCGTTTGACGGCAGTCAAGCACCCAAGCTAAATGGCTAACGTTGGCTAGCTACTTCCAGACAAAAATGAGAGAACACCTCACTCTGACCATTTTACTCTCCCGAGCAGAGCTGGTTAGGTTGTTTTCATGTTATCCAGAGTGTTGGTGACTGTAACTGTGCTGCTGGCAACAATTTAATTACACTTTTTTTTTGCAGATGTTTACTGAGACTGGCCATGAGCGTTAGTAAATTCTTCAGTTATCCTGTGCGAGAGTGCTCTGAATTCGGAATGATAGCCATTGATTCGCACGACTATACCACTTAGCTAAGAATTATGTAAATAATCAAGTCAATAAACGTTGGGTAGTTAGTTAGATAGCAGATAGTTAATATTCTGCCTGGCAAGTTCGATGTATTAGTAGCCAACTAACGTTAGATAACTAGCTAACATACTGGTACATACTGCTGTAATGCTATGCGGTTCGTAAGGATAGCGTAGCTACTGTAACAAATTGTCAGCCAACATAACGTGTAACTTATTTGAAAAGGCATTACATTTTTTTGCATTTGTCATAATTAGTTAAAGCAATGAATTTGTATCCACTCTCGTCGGACTTCGGCTGCCATTTACTTAAAAACTGAAAAATAATGAAGCCACGCCCATTTTCTGAAGTATTGCATTATGGGCCCTAAAAGCACAGAAATAGTGTCCACTGCATGTATACTTCGCATTTTGGCGAATTTAGTTCATCATCCAGGAACTTTTGACATACTAATTATATCCATACTATGACCAATAAGCATACTATATACTCAATTCACGTCACAAATAGTATGGTTAGTGCTGTTAGTATGGGTATTTGAAACACAGCTCAATTCTAGATTTAAACTTAGCCTGTAGCTTTGATATGTGCTGAGAGAAGGACAGTGTACCATCTAGCCATACTCTCAAGTACTTGTATGAGGTGACTACCTCAAGCTCCAAACCCTCAGAGGTAGTAATCACATCGGTGGGGTTAACATGGTTGAGTTGACAAAAACAGATAAGATATAGGTCAACGTCATTGACTGTGGTCTACCATACGGGTGTCATCCTCAAGTGGGTGTCATGGATAATATACAGTTGGCTGGGCTTTCCGTCCATCGGAAAGACAGAACAGCTGCCTCCGGTAAGACGAGGGGTGGTTGTCTGTGTCTATTTGTCAATAACAGCTGGTGCGCGAAATCTAATATTAAGGAAGTCTCAAGGTTTTGCTCGCCTGAGGTAGAGTATCTCATGTAGACCACACCATTTACCAAGAGATTTTTCATCTATATTTTTCGTAGCTGTCTATTTACCACCACATACCAATGCTGGCACTAAGACCACACTCAACAAGCTGTATACGGCCATAAGCAAACAAGAAAATGCTAATTCAGAGGCGGCGCTCCTAGTGGCCGGGAACTTTAATGCAATCAAACTTAAATCCGTTTTACCTCATTTCTACCAGCATGTCACATGTGCATCCAGAAGATAAAAACTCTAGACCACCTTTACTCCACACACAGAGACACGTACAAAGCTCTCCCTCACCCTACATTTAGCAAATCTGACTATAATTCTATCCTCCTGATTTCTGCATACAAGCAAAAACTAAAGCAGGATGTACCAGTGACTCGCCCAATACAGAAGTGGTCCGATGCCGCAGATGGTAAGCTACAGGACCTTTTTGCGAGCACAGACTGGAATATGTTTTGAGATTAATCTGATGGCATTGAGGAGTACACCACATCAGTCACCGGCTTCATCAATAAGTGCATCGATGACGTCCCCCACCACAGTGACTGTACGTACATACCCAACCAGAAGCCATGGATTACAAGCAACATACGCACGGAGCTAAAGGGTAGAGCTGCCTCTTTCAAGAAGCGGGACTCTAACTCGGGCGCTTATAAGAAATCCCGCTATGCCCTCCAACGAAATAAAACAGGCAAAGCGTCAATACAGGACTAAGATTGAACCCTACTACACCAGCTCCGACGCTCGTCAGATGTGGCAGGGCTTGCAAACTATTACAGACTACAAAGGGAAGCCCATCCGCAAGCTGCCCAGTGACACGAGCTTACCAGACAAGCTAAATTACTTCTATGCACGCTTCGAGGCATGCAACACTGAAGCACGCATGAGAGCACCACCTGTTCCGGACGACTGTGTGATCACGCTCTCTGTAGCCGAAGTGAGCCAATATTCCCAAGGCCGCAGAGCCAGACAGATTCCAGGATGTGTACTCTGAGCATGCACTGACCAACTGGCAAGTGTCTTCACTGATTGTAATACCTACATGTTTCAAGCAGACCACTATAGTCCCTGTGCCCAAGAACACCAAGGTAACCTGCCTAAATTACTACCGACCCGTAGAAATCACATCTGTAGCCATGAAGTGCTTTGAAAGGCTGGTCATAGCTCACATCAACACCATCATCCCAGAAACCATAGACCCATTCCAATTTGCATACCGCACCAACAGATCCACAGATGACGCAATCTCTATTGCACTCCACACTAGGGGTACTTAATTTTGAGTATTGTGTACTTAAAGTATGTTACCCATCCTGACAATCTAATCCTTAGCTTCTGAAAGTGCAATTCAAGTGAGAAAATAAACACAGTAATACATCACAGAGTACATATCTGTAATATCTGCATAAGTACAAGGTCGTCGATAGTTGTAACACAGGATTTGGCTATATAAAGTTAAGTAACTTCAAAGTTACCGATGAGCAATTTCTATATAATTACTTACTACTCATTACCAAGTGAAAATACCTAAAAACAAAGATGAGCTTCTCCTTCAGTCAACTTTATTGCAACATGTAAAAAGACCTTACATTTCTTACAAAATTACAAGGATTTCTGTTAGATTAATAATTTGATTCATTAGATGAAACGAAGATATAGGCCTACTCAATAACATAAAAAATAACTATTCTAGTGGTTGTGTGTAGTAGTCTAGTTAGCTAATTTAGAAAAACAGGATTGTCTTTTTCTTCCCTATTTAACATTACAAGTAACAATGGAAATCGACAACTCTAGGTCTTCATCTGTTTCTTTGTTGTAAGCATTTACCCATCCTGGACTCTGAGACCTTGTGGGAATCTGTGGTAGAGAAGAAGAAGAAGAAGAATGTAGCTATGACAAACAGAGGGGTTGGGAAACACTGTGGCACTGTTCAACTGACATGGCCAATGAGGAAGGAACTTACCCAACCACTTTGAGGCACAGTCAGCCTAGATATTGTATGGAAAAAAACAATACTATATGGTGCAATAAAACATTAGCAAATCAGTTTAGCTGTAGCAGCTAATGACATTGACACAGTCATGATACTGGTGGTAGAGTTGATAGCAGAGCTGTATGTCTCATCCACCCCCTTCAGGATGTCTTTCTCCATGTGGTGCTTGGCCAGGAGCCCATCAACGGCAGCTTTCATGGTGGGCATTGTCTATTGGTGGTCAGCATGGGGAGATGATGTCAGAGGCAGAGGTGTGCTTGGCAGATCTGAAAGAGAGGCACAAAGTTATTTAAATTAGAGTTTATTTCACTTGACAATTCAATATAATTCAAACTTCATGCTGATGATCTGTACAACATGAGACACATAGCAATACAGTATAAATATATTAAAACATATGGAATATAATATAGATACAGATAATGCGCATGTGGTGGTTTAAAATAATATTTTTACTACTACTAGCTAGCGTGCTCTATTCCTGCATTTCCTGAAACTGTCTGATAAAACTTGCTAGTTGTTATTGTTCTATAGGCTTTCCTCCTCCTCGCTGGTCTGCAGATGCTTGACTACTTGATTATTTTGTTGTGGCTTTAACATTTCATGGACATTGCGTTAGAACAGTGGTTCCCAAACTTTTTATAGTCCTGTACCCCTTCCAACATTCAACCTCCAGCTGCGTACCCCCTCTAGCACCAGGGTCAGTGCACTCTCAAATGTTGTTTTTTGCCATCATTGTAAGCCTGCCACACACACACACTACACGATACATTTATTAAACATAAGAATGAGTGTGAGTTTGTCACTTCCCATGTGCCGGGTTGTGACAAAGAGCTCTTATAGGACCAGGGCACAAATAATAATCCATAATTTTGCTCTTTATTTAGTCTTCTTACATATAAAACTTCATTTGTTCATCATAAATTGTGAATAACTCACCACAGGTTAATGAGAAGAGTGTGCTTGAAAGGATGCACATAACTCTGCAATGTTGGGTTGTATTGGAGAGAGTCTCAGTCTTAAATAATTTTCCACACAGTGTCTGTGCCTGTATTTAGTTTTTATGCTAGTGAGGGCCGAGAATCGTCTCTCACATAGGTACGTGGTTGCAAAGGGCATCAGTGTTTTTGCAACCACGTAAACGTCCAAGTCAGGATACTCTGAGCGCAGCCCAATCCAGAAATCTGGCAGTGGCTTCCGATTTCGATGAGGCTCTCTTGTTTAGATATCGGTAAGTGGACTGGAGGCAGGGCATGAAAGGGATAACAAATCCATTAGTTTGTGTCATCCGTTTCGGGAAAGTACCTGCTTAATTGCGCACCCAACTCACTCAGGTGCTTCACTATATCACATTTGACATTGTCCGTAAGCTTGAGTTAATTTGCACACAAAAATCATACAATGATGAAAAGACCTGTGTGTTGTCCTTGTTAATGCAGACAGAGAAGAGCTCCAACTTCTTAATCATAGCGTCAATTTTGTCCCGCACATTGAATATAGTTGTGGAGAGTCCCTGTAATCCTAGATTCAGATCATTCAGGCGAGAAAAACATCACCCAGATAGGCCAGTCGTGTGAGAAAGTCATCATCATGCAAGCGGTCAGACAAGTGAAAATTATGGTCAGTAAAGAATACTTTAAGCTCATCTCTCAATTTAAAAAGAAATTGTCAATACTTTGCCCCTTGATAACCAGCACCAACTGTATGTTGTAAAAGTGTAACATGGTCGCTGCCCATATCATTGCATAGTGCAGAAAATACATGAAAGTTCAGGGCTCTTGCTTTAACAAAGTTAACCATTTTCGCTGTAGTGTCCAAAACGTATTTCAAGCTGTCAGGCATTCCTTTGGCAGCAAGAGCCTCTTGGTGGATGCTGCAGTGCACCCAAGTGGCGTCGGGAGCAACTGCTTGCACTCGCGTTACCATTCCACTATGTCTCCCTGTCATGGCTTTTGTGCCATCAGTACAGATACCAACACATCTTGACCCCCAAAGTCCATTTGATGTCACAAAGCTGTCCAGTACTTTAAAAATACCCTCTCCTGTTTCAGAAGAGGATGTCTTCCTCAATTGACCCCCCATAAACGTAATGGACATATACCAGGAGCTTTGCCAGGACCGCCACGTCTATTGACTCATCCAGCTATAACGCATAGAATTCACTGGCTTGTATGCAAAGCAGTAATTGTTTCAAAACATCTCCTGGCATGTCACTGATGCGTTTTGAAACAGTGTTGTTTGATGAAGGCATTGTCTGTATAGTTTTTTGGGCCTTTTCCCCCAGTATTGTCCCAGCCATATCCGCGGCAGCAGGAAGAATTCAGTCCTCCACAAAAGTATGGGGCTTGCCTGTCCTAGCCACTTGGTAGCTCTCCATATAAGACTATTCTAGCCCCTTCTTATTAATGGTATCTGTTTCTTTTATACATGTCTTACTACTCAAAAGTTGTCTTAAATCTCATTCAAAAACCTCCTGTGGCTTATTTTTCAAATTGGCATGTTTTGTTTCTAAATGTCTGCGCAAGAGTGAATGTTTCATCGAGTTGTTAGATGGTACTTTTGCACATATAATGCACTGTGGCTGAGGAAAGGCACTCTTCCCAATATAAGTGAACCCAAAATCAATGTAGTTCTCATCATATTTGCGCCTCTTCGATGATCCAACGTCCTTGTCTGTTGTTCGGTGCTTTCCCGGGTAAGGGGGCAGTAGCTCTTCTGCTGCATCAGATTCACAACTGTCAGTGTCCATGCTAGCTGGACTAACAACAAATGTAGAATTACTGATGCTAGCATTGGTTGTGCTCGTGGAAGCAGAACAACTTGTGTCGTCGACTGGTGCAGGTGTAGTACTTCTGGTAGTAGCAGTACTACCAGTAGAGCTGGTATGTATCTCTATGGATGCAGGCCTTACTTTTTTTGACCAATTATCAATTTTCGAGCAAACAGAAAGAGCAGAAGCTACGTTTGGCTACATATGGACCGTTAGTGGAATTCCCGCGAGAGAGTAACGGTTAATGTGATTGGATGTTAATTATTTGACTAGGCTACCTGTATTTGACATTGTGTTGTTATTTCGCTGAACACTGGATGGTTTAATTTTATTTTTGTCAGTGAAACGAGGCTACTCAGGCGAGAAAAAAACCTTTGAAAATGTGGAAAAAAAAGGTGAATCACATATTTATTTGGTGTACCCCCGACGGCATTGCGAGTGCACCCCAGTTTGGGAATACCTGCAATAAAACAACAACAACTAGCTAGCTTTATCATATACACATTTTGAGAAAAATAAGCTAATTTAGCAAGCCAATACATTGTTTATCTTTACATTAGTTCAACATTGAAATCTAGCTGAGAAAACTGACCTCTTTATCTCTGAAGCAGTTTGTGCTCACCTTGTCAGGGCACTGCAACAGCAAGATAGAAGCAGCTGCAAATCTGATCTTCTTCCCTGCAGTCTTGTCTAAATTCTACAGGGAGCTAGCCTGTTATACTCAATACATTAGCTAGCCAACTTGAACAAAGAGATCTCAGCTCGCTAACTAGCAAAGACAACCAACTACACAACAAATATACACAGCACAAACAATTATTTTCTAAACTAATGTTAGTCTCAACCAAATGACAAGTACATAGACTTATTGCTCTGTTACACAGGCTAATGGTAGCTAGTTAACCAGCTTAGTAGTGGTAAAACAAGTGTTTTCACAGCATTTTTATCAAATCTTCTCACCAACGCCTTGCTGTAACAAATTTAAACCATATTTAGCGACATCTCCTCCCTCCCCAGAGTTAGCGAAGCATCGAGGCGGGCCGGAAGTCAAACGGAAATGAAACCCCTGGTAGGAAGTGGAATGGAATGTGGGAGGTGCTAGAATGCATTAACTCTATGTAAAGTATTTGTTTTTTAATGTGAGCTAGTTTTTGCCATTTGGCGTGGGTAATCAGACTACAGAGCCCTTTATTTCAGAGGTGTGTCAAAGAGGTGGTCGGTTTTAAATTGGCTAACACTTATCACATGGTTTGAGCAGGCTAAAATATGCAGGCTGAAAAATTGTGCCCCAAACTGCATGATAACAGTGCCTAAAAGTAGTTGATTCATCACTACAGTCATTTTATCTGGAGTATTTGGCTGCTCTAACAAGGCAAGAAAGACAACGGGAAAAATATGTTTACAGATTCCCCACAATCATGAAACACCATTGGTAATACCAATGAGATAAGACTCAACAACTGTCAGAAAAGCAAAGAAACCTTTTTTGCCTGTCAAGACCAGAACCCAGACTGCTGTCAGTACAGGGTGTGCTACGATAATTTTATCACTGGTAAGTCAAGTCTGATCGATTTCGAGTTTAGTTTAGCAGTTATGCTAACCAGGTGTTAACAACAACACTACAGTAATTTAGCCAGCTAGATGGCTTGTAAGTCTAGTTATTAGCATGTTGTGTAAATTTCAAGTTTTGGGGGAGCTATTTATAACAAAGGATTGCATGCCTATCATCGCATTCACAGACTAATGTAAGCATACTTTTCCTAATGTGATCAGTAGATTGGATAGTGAAAATTTTGGCTATTCATAAGCCCGTAGTGGCATAGCTTTTGTCAAATTAATGTCAAAAGTTTTTAAAAAAAATGCATTTTAGCTAACCCTAACTCTTTTCCTAACCTTAACCTAATTCTCCTGACCTTCTACGTAAATGATCCTAATCTGCTATGAATTGTTACATATTAAGTTCATTTGACAAAAGCTGGATCCCTTCTAGACATGACAATGAAAAGGGGAGACACAAATTGTACGATATGCCGTCCATATAGCCTGGAGGACATTGTTGTCCAAAAAACTTGCGGTTATCATATATTCATATAACAACCCAAACTTTATTCTTAAGAGGGAGAATGTATGGACATCGGACAAAGGCCTCTGTCAGAGTCGTGTGTATAGGTGGCAGGGAAGTCAGGCGCAGGAGAGTCAAATGGAGTGTAATGGAGTCTTTTTAATAGAAGTCCACTAAACATACTCCAAACACTAAATGTACTTAAAAAACAAAAGTGGGTACGAGGACCCGTCGCTCACCAATACAGACATATATACAACATTGACATAAAAACAATCTCTGACAAAGACATGAGGGGAAACAGAGGGTTAAATACACAACAGGTAATGAATGGGATTGAAACCAGGTGTGTAGGAAGACAAGACAAAACCAATGGAAAATGAAAAATGGATCAATGATGGCTAGAAGACCGGTGACGTCGACCGCCGAACACCGCCCGAACAAGGAGAGGCAACAACTTCGGCAGAAGTCGTGACAGCCTCAATGGGATAGGACAACCTGCTGTGTTGACTATTGGTTGTTCCAGCCCTTCAATATATTTAATCTTTATGATACTGAAACACCTGAATAAATTAAACACAGCCAAACACTTAAGTGCCCTGGTGGTATAGGTGACCTGAAGAAGTGAGATTCTAACATCAGGAGTGCTTTTCATTTGTTGTACTACTGTAGGGTCACCAGCTGACCTCTATCAAGACACCCATGTTGACTGGATTCGCACTGTGAAGATGAGCAATGCGCAGCAGTATCAGTTTCTACTTCTACTACTTTGTCCTTTTCCAAATATGAAAGGAGACATCCCTCAGTTAGACAAGACAGTTGTCATATAAAAAGGTAAAAATCTGTCGTTCTTCCCCTGAACAAGGCAGTTAACCTGTCTGGCTCTGGGGTTCCGCTAGCGGAACTCCTCCCACATTCCACTGAAAAGGCAGAGCGCGAAATTCAAAATATATATTTTTGAGAAATATTTAACTTTCACACATTAACAAGTCCAGTACAGCAAATGAAAGATACACATCTTGTGAATCCAGTCAACATGTCCGATTTTTAAAATGTTTTACAGCGAAAACACCACATATATTTATGTTAGCTCACCACCAAATACAAAAAAGGACAGACATTTTTCACAGCACAGGTAGCATGCACAAAGCCAACCTAACTAACCAAGAACCAACCAAACTAACCAAGAAACAACTTCATCAGATGACAGTCTTATAACATGTTATACAATAAATCTATGTTTTGTTCGACAAATGTGCATATTTGAGGTATAAATCAGTTTTACATTGCAGCTACCATCACAGCTACCGTCAGAAATAGAACCGAAGCAGCCAGAGTAATTACAGACACCAACGTCAAATACCTAAATACTCATCATAAAACATTTCTGAAAAATCGATGGTGTACAGCAAATTAAAGACAAACATCTTGTGAATCCAGCCAATATTTCCGATTTTTAAGTGTTTTACAGCGAAAACACAATATAGCATTATATTAGCTTACTACAATAGCCTACCACACTACCGCATTCATTCATCAAGGCACGTTAGCGATAGCAATAGGCACGTTAGCGATAGGGAATAAACCAGCAAAAGATATTAATTTTCACTAACCTTCATAAACCTTCATCAGATGACAGTCCTATAACATCAGGTTATACATACACTTATGTTTTGTTCGAAAATGTGCATATTTAGAGCTGAAATCAGTGGTTATACATTGTGCTAACGTAGCATCTTTTTCCCAGAATGTGCGGATATTTTTATGACACTCCAACTATTCTGACCAAATAACTATTCATAAACGTTACTAGAAAATACATGTTGTATAGGAAATGATAGATACACTAGTTCTTAATGCAATCGCCGTGTTAGAATTCTAAAAATAACTTCATTACGACATCCAGCTTAGGTATAGCGAGAGAGTACCCAAAATCTGGGCGCAAACGACTAGTACAACATGTTCGACAGATATATGAAATAGCATCATAAAATGGGTCCTACTTTTGATGATCTTTCATCAGAATGTTGTACAAGGGGTCCTTTGTCGGGAACAATCGTTGTTTGGATTTAGAATGTCCTCTTCTCCAGTCAATTAGCATGGAAAGCTAGCAAAGTAGCGCGAAGTTCTCCTTCCTGAACAAAGGCACACAACGCAACACGCCTAACGTCCCGAATAAATTTCAATAATCTAATAAAACTATATTGAAAAAACATACTTTACGATGATATTGTCACATGTATAAAATCAAAGCCGGAGATATTAAAAAACCAGATCCCTTCCCGCGCTCTCCAGAAAACAGGAAACTGGTGACACGTCATGCCGAGAGCTTTTATTCGACCCCAGATCAAGTTATACACTTCATTTCTTCTCTCACTGCCTGTCGACATCTAGTGGAAGACGTATGAAGTGCATCTATACTAATAAATATCAAGGACATTAATAGGCAGGCCCTAGAACAGAGCATCGATTTCAGATTTTCCACTTCCTGTCAGGAAGTTTGCTGCAAAATGAGTTCTGTTTTACTCACAGATATAATTCAAACGGTTTTAGAAACTAGAGAGTGTTTTCTATCCAATAGTAATAATAATATGCATATTGTACGAGCAAGAATTGAGTACGAGGCCGTTTAAATTTTAAAAACATTACAATACATTCACAGATTTCAAAACAGACTGTGTGCCTCCAGGCCCCTACTCTACCACTACCACATATCTACAGTACTAAATCCATATATATGTGCGTGCGTGCGTGCGAGCGTGCGTGCATGTGTCTGTGCCAATGTTTGTGTTGCTTCACAGTCCCCGCTGTTCCATAAGGTGTTTTATTTATCTGTTTTTAAATCTAATTTTACTGCTTGCGTCAGTTACTTGATGTGGAATAGAGTTATATGTAGCCATGGCTCTATGTAGTACTGTGTGCCTCCCATAGTCTGTTCTGGACTTGGGGACTGTGAAGAGACCTCTTGTGGCATGTCTTGTGGGGTATGTATGGGTGTCCGAGCTGTGTGCCAGTATGCATGGTTATTCGAGTTGTGTGCCAGTAGTTTAGACAGACAGCTCGGTGTATTCAACATGTCAATACCTCTCATAAATAAAAGTAGTGATGAAGCCAATCTCTCCTCCACTTTCAGCCAGGAAAGATTGACATGCATATTATTAATATTAGCTATCTGTGTACATCCAAGGGCCAGCCGTGCTGCCCTGTTCTGAGCCAATTGCAATTTGCCCAAGTCCTTTTTTGTGGCACCTTACCACACGACTGAACTGTAGTCAAGGTGCGACAAAACTAGGGCCTGTAGGACCTGCCTTGTTGAGAGCATCGCTTTATTATATTTATTATACAGACTTCTCCCCATCTTAGCTACCACTGCATCAATATGTTTTGACCAAGACAGTTTACAATCTCCAAGCAGTTTAGTCATCTCAACTTTATCAATTTCCACATTATTTATTACAAGATTTAGTTGAGGTTTAGGGTTTAGTGAGTGTTTTGTTCCAAATACAATGCTTTTAGTTTTAGAAATATTTAGGGCTAACTTATTCCTTGCCACCCACTCTGACACTAACTGCAGCTGTTTGTTGAGTGTTGGAGTCATTTCAGTCGCTGTAGTAGCTGACGTGTATAGTGTTGAGTCATCCGCATACATAGACACTCTGGCTTTACTCAAAGTCAGTGGCATGTCGTTTGTAAAAATTCAAAAAAGCAAGGGGCCTAAACAGCTACCCTGGGGAATTCTTAATTCTAACTGTATTATATTTGAGAGGCTTCCATTAAAGAACACCCTCTGTGTTCTGTTAGACAAGTAACTCTTTATCCACATTATAGCAGGGGGCGTAAAGCCATAGCACATACGTTTTTCCAGCGGCAGACTATGATCGATAATGTCAAAAGCTGTACTCAAGTCTAACAAGACAGCCCCCACAATCATTTTATCATAAATTTCTCTCAGCCCAATCATCAGTCATTTGTGTAAGTGCTGTGCTTGTTGAATGTCCTTCCCTATAAGCATGCTGAAATTCTGTTGTCAATTTGTTTACTGTGAAATAGCATTGTATGTTGTCAAACACCATTTTTTCCAGAAGTTTACTAAGGGTAGGTAACAGGCTGATTGGTGAGCTACTTGAGCCAGTAAAGGGGGCTTTACTATTCTTGTGTAGCGGAATGACTTTAGCTTCCCTCCAGGCCTGAGGGCACACGCTCTCTAGTAGGCTTCAATTGCAGATGTGGCAAATAGGAGTGGCAATATTGTCTGCTATTATCCTCAGTAGTTTTCCATCCAGATTGTCAGACCCTGGTGGCTTGTCATTGTTGATAGACAACAACAAAACATTTAACCTCTTCCACACTGACTTTACAGAATTCAAAAGTACAATTCTTGTCTTTGATAGTTTGGTCTGATATACTTGGATGTGTAGTGTCAGCATTTGTTGCTGGCATGTCATCCCTAAGTTTGCTTATCTTTGAAAAAGTAATTAAAGTAGTTTGCAATATCCGTGGGCTTTGTGATGAATGAGCCATCTGATTCAATGAATGAAGGAGCAAAGTTGTTTCCCAAAAATGTCATTTAAGGTGCCCCTGTAATGCGATGCTACTGGCGGCAGAGAAGTCAGGCGCAGGAGAACGGAAACTGATTTACAACGGTTGTGTTTAATAACCATAAACCACCGTCAACAGAATAATACAATAAATGGGTCAAACAAAACCCGGTTCATTGGAAATGCAGATTTCTGATCGACTTTCTTGCAGTTCCTATCGCTTCCACTGGATGTCAACAGTCTTTAGAAATTGGTTGAGGTTTTTCCTTTGAGAAATGAAGAAGTAGCACTGTTCAGAACGAGGCTAGAGGTAAGTGTAATCTTTGTTAGAGGCTCGTTACACAGAGGCTCGCTACACATTGTTTTCCTCCGGTATTGAACACAGTATATCCGTCTTAAATTTGATTGATGATTTACGTAAAAAAATACCTATAGTTGTATTAGGAAGTAGTTTGAAATGTTTGGACAAAGGTTACAGGTAACTTTTGTTGTCATGTTGCGCGAGTTGGAACCAGTGTTTTTCTGGATCAAACGCGCCAAATAAATGGACATTTTGGATATATATCAACGAAATGAATTGAACAAAAGGACCATTTGTGATGTTTATGGGACATATTGGAGTGCCAACAGAAGAAGCTCGTCAAAGGTAAGGCATGAATTATATCTGTATTTCTGCGTTTTGTGTCGCGGCTGGAGGGTTGAAATATGATGATCTGTGTTTGTTTGCTGGGGTACTGTTCTCAGATAATAGCATCGTTTGCTTTCGCCGTAAAGCCTTTTTGAAATCTGACACGTTGGATGGATTCACAACAAGTGTAGCTTTAATTTGGTGTATTGCATGTGTGATTTCATGAAAGTTGAATTTTTATAGTAATTTATTTGAATTTGGCGCTCTGCATTTTCACTGGATGTTGGCCAGTTGGGACGATAGCGTCCCACATATCCCAGAGAGGTTAACAGTTTTTACAGTCATTTTCTTAATGGGTGCATGCTTATTAGTAACTAGAATAAGTGGTTTCATAAATGCGTCAAGTGCAGTGTCTGGTTGCTCCTCATTACACACCACAGACCAACAAATATTATTTACATCATCACCATATGAATCACTAGAAAACTTATTGTATGACCGCTTATACACTATATTAGGCCCAGCCTCTGGATCTTTGGTTTTCCTAGATATGGCTATTATATTGTGATCACTACATGCTATGGATTTGGATACTGCTTTAAAGCAAATTTCTGCAGCGTTAGTAAAGATGTGATCAATACACGTTGATGATTTAATTCCTGTGCTGTTTGTAACTACCCTGGTAGGTTGACTGACAACCTGATCCAGGTTGCAGGCACTGGTTACAGTTTGAAGTTTTTTCTTGAGTAGGCAGCTTGATGATAGCCAGTCAATATTTAAATCACCCAGAAAATGTACTTCTCTGTTGATATCACATACATTATCAAGCATGTCTGGAATACACTGCCATCAGACACACATAACTGCACCACATATCACACTTTCACAAAATGCTTGAAGACATGGCTAAAGGTCAATCAGATTTGTGAACATGGTCCGTAGCTGTGTGTTGCCGCTTTCCATGTCTGTTGTCTGTAAATTGTGAGGTGTGGAAACACTTTGTTGCTTTTATGAATTTTGTCTTGCTGCTTTTTGTTCTATGTTGCTCTGTCTGTATGCTACGTCTTGCTTGTCCTATGTTGCTATATCTGTATGCTATGTCTTGTTCTATGTTGCTATTGTCTATATTGTAATTGTTTTTAATAACCTACCCAGGGACTGCGGTTGAAAATTAGCCGGCTGGCTAAAACCGGCACTTTTACTGAAACGTTGATTAATGTGCACTGTCCCTGTAAAAATAAACTCAAACTCAAACTCAAACTCATTTCACACATATTATCCAGATACTGACTGTTGGCACTTGGTGGCCTATAGCAGCTTCTCACAAGAATTGGCTTAGGTGAGGCAGATGAACCTGTAGCCATATTACTTCAACAGTATTTAACATTAGATCGTCTCTAAGCTTTACAGGAATGTAGTTCTGAATATAGACCGCAAAACCGCCTCCGTTAGCATTTCTGTCTTTTCAGTAGATGTTATAACCATGTATTGCTACCAATGTATCATCAAAGGTATTATCTAAGTCAGTTTCAGAGATTATCATGACACAAGGCGAGACCCATATGCAGACACAGGAGGCATATGGTTGGAGTTTAAGATGTTTAATAATCCAAAAAGGAGTAGGCAAGAGAATGGTTGTGGACAGGCAAAAGGTCAAAACCAGTTCAGAGTCCAGGAGGTACAGAGTGGCAGCCAGGCTTGAGGTCAAGGCAGGCAGAATGGTCAGGCAGGCGGGTACAGAGTCCAGAACAGGCAAGGGTCAAAAACGGGAGGACTAGGGAAAGGAGAATAGCAATGGCAGGATTACGGGAAAAAACACTGGTTGACTTGGACATACAAGACGAACTGGCACAGAGAGACAGGAAACACAGGGATAAATACACTGTCACAGAGAGACAGGAAACACAGGGATAAATACACTGGGGAAAACAAGTGACACCTGGAGGGGGTGGAGACAATAACAAGGACAGGTGAAACAGATCAGGGTGTGATAGAGATAGTCAGAATATGAATGTCATCTGTTACAAGCAAGTTATTGACTTCATGGACCTTGTTTCTTAGGCTACATATGTTAATATGGGCTATTTTTAGCACTTTTCTGGGTTGCTTGATTGTTTTTAATGCTTTACTGGGAAGCTTATCAAAGGTAGACTTACACTGGAGCTGGTAGTGCAGGGTGAGCTGCATAAAGTGGTCTTCCTACTATTGCACACCGCCTCAGTGCTAACAGTGTAACTCTGGTTTATAGGCTCATGATTACTGCTTACAATAGCTGTAGAATAAACATATGTATTCGATGCAATTAGGGGTACATACATGAAGTTACTTACATTGTGTTTGCCAATGCCCCTAAGATCATGTACATTTGATGCAGCATTATGACGACTCATTGTCACAATGGTAGGGATTAACTGAGCTGGTCTTGGATCATTTACCAGTCATTATTTCAACGCGGCCTTGAAATGCGTGGACAGAGTCCATCCAAATCATCCATGGTATACAAGGATGTACCCATATTCTCTTGGGACATTCATTGGGACCTCTTCATCTGCAGACAGGGTTTTACGGCTCTCTCTGAGGACAGAAAACATCACAAAAGAAACAGGCTGCATTATACTCAAATTAGAAAGCACTGAATATTATGTTGCTACACCTCTCTGTCCTCAGTTTTTCTTGCTAGGGACTGGAACTGAATAATATTTTCATAATGTCCTCCCACAAAGGACCTGCCCTATCCAGAGTAGCCTACTCTCCCTTCTCTGACAGCTGGAACTGCTAGATAACCATTTCACCCTCTTCCATAGCTGATACCTAACTACAAATGCATTGAGTTACAACAAATACCTCAGGATAGCTACAGTGCATTCGGAAAGTATTCAGAACCCTTGACTTTTTCCACATTTTGTTACGTTACAGCCTTATTCTAAAATTGATTAAATTGTTGGTTTTTCTCATTAATCTACACACAATACCCCATAATGACAATGCAAAAACAGGTTTAGAAATGTTTGCACATAAAAAACGTAAATATCACATTTACATAAGTATTCAGATCCTTTACTCTGTACTTTGTTGAAGCACCTTTGGCAGCAATTACAGCCACGAGTCTTCTTGGGTATGATACTACAAGCTTGGCACACCTGTATTCAGGGAGTTTCTCGCATTCTTCTCTGCAGATCCTCTCAAGCTCTATCAGGTTGGATGGGGAGCGTAGCTGCGCAGTGATTTTCAGGTCTCTCCAGAGACGTTCGATCGGGCTAAGGTCTAGGATCTGGCTGGGCCAGTCACGAACATTCAGAAACTTGTCAGAAAGCCACTCCTGCGTTGTCTTGTGTGTGTGCTTAGGGTCGTTGTCCTGTTGGAAGGTGAACCATCGCCCCAGTCTGAGGTCCTGAGCGCTCTGGAGTAGGTTTTCATCAAGGATCTCTCTGCACTTTGCTCCATTCATCATTCCCTCAATCCTGATTTATCTCCCAGTCCCTGCCGCTGAAAAACATCCCCCCAGCATGATGCTGCCACTCCATGCTTTACCGTAGGGATGGTGCCAGGTTTCCACCAGACGTGGCGCTTGGCATTCAGGCCAAAGAGTTCAATCTTGGTTTCATCAGACCAGAGAAAGTGGACTCCTGCCTTTTGGCTGACCCATATGAGGTATGGCTGGGTGAAAAAGGAGTTGTTTACTGTTGAATCGGTGAAGGTAACCCGAAGTGGACTTGTGATTATTTTTTGTGCTTCTTCCACCCAGAAGGAGCGGGTGTTCCACGCCATAAGATTGGGGAAAATACCTGTTACTTGCTTTGCTCTCAGGAACAGGGTGCCATTGAAAGGATATATTTCTTTATTATATTTGTGTATTGCCTAAAAACCTAAATACAATAATACAAAAAAGAAAGGAGTGATTACTGGAGTGGTGGTGAGGGTGGATCAACTGATAAATGGAGATAAAAATGGAGATGGGGTGTCAAAGTAGATTGATGTCAAGTGCAAACAGAGTGAGCCAAGCGCCAGACTGAGTTCTAGAGGTGAAATGGAAGTGAATGAGGGCGAGTTAAGTGAGGTTTAAGTTGTGGTGAAGATCTTGGAACCCGAGCCTAGTATCAATGGAAATGATAAAGAAGAATTTGGTCCAGTAGGAGTGACATTTTTTGGAGGATGTGGATCTTTGCCTTTCGGTGGATCCATTTGTGGTTTCAAGGTGGGTGGAAAAGGAGTTGGGTGCAAGTGAATCAGTGAAGGTAACCTATACTGGACTTGAGGACGCGGGCGCTCCGTTTCACGCAACTTGAGTCAAGATCTATTTCTTGTTTTGCTCTTAGGAACAGGGCGCCATTAAAATGAGTCATTTCTGGGGTATCGTTAAGTGTGGAGGTGGAGCAATTGAAGTTGAAGATTCCAGGTGTTTGTGAGTCTTTACCCGACAAAGTCATGTTAGGATATATCAGTTATCCTTTTAGAGCTTTTGGGACGAATCCACTGCACTGTTTCCGGTGCAACGTTTATGGTCATGTCGCAGCAGTTTGTAGGAGGGAGATTCCAAGATGGGAAGTGTGGGAAGTGTGCAGGAGGGTATGAGATAGAGGATTGTGTAGTTTCGGTGGATAAAATTGTGTGTCAACTGTAAGGGTGCCCATGTTGCTGTGGATTGGAAGTGTCAGGTGTGAGAGTGGTTGGCTGAGGAGGCTAGAGTCGGAGTAGTGCAGGAGGTGTCGTATGCTGAGGCAGTGAAGAAAGTAGAGGAGGATGGGTCAAAGGTGAGGAATCCTGAGAGGATCCCTGTGAGTAGTAGATCTGTGCCAGCACTGAGGGATAAGCAAATGAGTGATATATGCGTTTTAGCATTTTTAGTAATGGTTATCTACTGTACCGCAGAAATGGAATGTAAATCTCAGAAAATAGATGTTTTGGTGGCAGCTGCAGGGAAGTATTTGGGTATACAAGATTTGACTTCAGAAGAGTTAGTTTGTGTTGTGTGGTGGTGGCCTGTCCTCCCAGGTTGTTGGCATGGTGCAGGAGCAGATCGGGTCAAAGTAGTTTTGTTAGCTTTATATTGTTTGTTTGCTTGCCATGTTATGCTATGTAGCCATTGATACATTAGCCTGCTGTAGCTTCGACCTACCATGCCGCATGCTATTGCACCCCCTTTCTGGCCATTTATTGTTAACTCCTGCTATATTTATGCATAGCTTTACCTTTACCCATTTATATGCATTGATTATTGTCATTAACAGACAATTTAATTATGTATGTTCATTGCTGTTATTGACAGTTATTATTTGCACCTCTCTATCTCCTTTTTAGATAATCCATACTCCATACAAAGCCAACGAATTCTCAATAAGTCTAACATCAACAACTTTCAATCATTCTCTGCCATGTATCATCTCCATTATCTGAATCTGTAAAGGCTCTTAAACTTAACTGCATCTCTGCCACCGCCTGCACTCTAACTGGAGTCCCACAGTAGATGGGCATCACCACAATCTTGTATCTGAGCAATATTGTGTGACAGGCTAGGAACCAAATTTTAGGGGAGAACATGCAGGAAATGTATACAATGGAAAGGGGGATACCTAATCAGTTGTACAACTGAATGCCTTCAACTGAAATGTGTCTTCCGCATTTAACCCAACCCCTCTGAGTCAGAGAGGTGCAGGGGGCTGCCTTAATCAACATCCACACGACCCAGTGAACATTTGGTTAACTGCTTTGCTCAGTGGCAGAACAACAGATTTTTACCTGGTCAGCACAGGGATTCGATCCATCAACCTTTCAGTTACTGGCCCAATGCTCTAACCACTAGTCTACCTGCCGGACATGTAGAGTGTCTGCAGGCGAAGGAATCCGAGATGTGGAAATGAAGGTCATGGTAAATGTTTATGAAGACTGTGAAGTGTTGCAACTGTGGTGGAAGGCATGAAGCTACATCTTTGGAGTGCCCGACAATTGTGAAAGAGAATGAGGTTGCCAAAGTCAGGGCTGTCCAGAACATTTCATATGCAGAGGGTGACAAAAGGGTGGAAGAAACGAAAGGTATTCTTGAGGACTCCATGGTATTGAAAAGGCCTTCAATACAGCCTGCAGAGTTGGCTTCTTTCCAGCAGGATCCAGGGATGTTAAGTGTAAAGATTGTGATTTTTATGGCAATGGTGATCAATGTCACAGATAAAGTGGAGGGAAATTCTAGGAAGAAGAACATTATTGTGGATTCGGCAGAGCGGTTACTGGGACTAAAATATTTGTGTGTGTGTGTGTGTGTGTGTGTGTGTGTGTGTGTGTGTGTGTGTGTGTGTGTGTGTGTGTGTGTGTGTGTGTGTGTGTGTGTGTGTGTGTGTGTGTGTAGACTGTATGGCGTCGTTGCTGTTTTATTTCTGTGAGCAACCATTTTGTGACCATGCTGTCTTGAAGAAATGTTTGAGGTGTGGTCGATTGTTCATAATGGTATGTGCTGTTTGACCATCAGTGAGTTTATTCATGTCACAATATTCGAGATGTTCATTATGTAAAGCCACTGCAATAATGTCCTTTTGGTTTCATTCAGTTGGTTTGTTTGGAGAGGCTTTTTGCTGGTTTGAGGTCCAGGCATTTTATTGGCAGCGCCCTCCAGTACCTGCCTCTACAGTTTCCCTTTAATGGGCCTTGAACCTGTCTTACGTTTAGATGTTACAGTTGTAATCAAATGTTTATATTTTTGCTAAGGTGTTGTCTGGTCCGTCCTATTGCTCAGAACTGTTGACCCAACTTAATAGGCAGCCTGTCACACACCTGTGTTAGCAGGTGTTACTACAGTCATATCCGCAAAAACACTTCAGCAAATACTACAGTCATGTCTGCAAAAAACACTACAGTTATTACTACGGTAAAGTCTGCAAAAACACAACACTTTACTTTGGAATTGAGCTCACTAATTCAACCATTTTGAATAGAGAAAAGGAATCATTCTCCTGTTTTGTGTTACTGTGTGTATCGCAATGAGCATGGAAAAAAGAAAGAAAACCAGAGAATTATCTGAGGAGGTCCGACACAAGGTTGTAGCCAAGCGTGGACAATCTCAAGTCTACAGAGACCTTGCTGTTCCTGTTTCCACTGTATGTAATGTTGGCCCATGCCACTGTAACCAACCTCCCTGGATGTGGCAGCAAGAGAACTTGATGGAAGATTGCAGCAAAGGATTGTTTGGATGGCGGAGAAGCATCTCGGTCAACTGACACCCAGATTCAAGCTGACCTTCAGACACAATGTACAACAGTTTCAACTCGCACCATCCGTCACCAACTCAATGAAAGGGAGTTATATGGTAGGAGACCCAGGAGGTCCCCACTGCTGAGAGAAAGACATAAGAAAGCCCAACTGCAATTTGCCAAAACACCTGAACATGCCAAAATCCTTCTGGGAGAATGTCCTGTGGACTGAGACCAAATTAGAGCTTTATAGTAAAGCACACCATCTCTATGTTTACAAAAAACAATATTAATCCTTCAAAGAAAATACCACCTTCCCTATAGTCAAACATGCAGGAGGTTTAGTGATGTTTTGAAATTGCTTTGCTGGCATCATGAAATCAGGAGAATACCAAGGCATTTTGGAGGCATTGTGGAGCGCAATGTCAGACCAAGTGTCAGAAAGCTGGGTCTCCATCAAATGTCATGGGTCTTCCAGCATGACAATGAGCCCAAACACACCCAGCAAAGGTTCAAGACAAAATACTGGACTGTTCTGAAGTGGCCAGCAATGAGTCCAGATCTAAACCCCATTGAAAACCTGTGGAAAAGGCACTCTTCAAATCTGGGAGAACTGCAGCAGTTTGCACAAGAGAAGTGGGCCAAACTACCAGTACAGAGGTGCAGGAAACTCATCAATGGCTATAGGAAGCGCTGGATTGCAGTTATCTTGACCAAAGACTGTGCTACCAAATATTAAGTCTAGGGTGTCAATTTTGTCAATGCCATTTGTTAATTTTCTGATTTAAATGGATATATTAAGTTCTGAATCAAAAACAAAGGTTCTGTAATATTAATAGTGAAATAAACAGTTGTGGAGACCAAATACTTAGTTCAATTTTAACTTTTTTAGGGAACATTGTGAGTAACTTGAAAAAAGTAAAGTCAGCAAAAACACTACAATGAATAATATAGTAAACTGCAATCATGTCTTCAAAAATGTTAGTGAATACTATAATACAGTGGGGCAAAAAAGTATTTAGTCAGCCACCAATTGTGCAAGTGTGCACTCCCACTTAAAAAGATGAGAGAGGCCTGTAATTTTCATCATAGGTACACTTCAACTATGACAGACAAAATGAGAAAAAAAATCCAGAAAATCACATTGTAGGATTTTTAATGAATTTATTTGCAAATTATGGTGGAAAATAAGTATTTGGTCACCTACAAACAAGCAAGATTTCTGGCTCTCACAGACCTGTAACTTCTTCTTTAAGAGGCTCCTCTGTCCTCCACTCGTTACCTGTATTAATGGCACCTGTTTGAACTTGTTATCAGTATAAAAGACACCTGTCCACAACCTCAAACAGTCACACTCCAAACTCCACTATGGCCAAGACCAAAGAGCTGTCAAAGGACACCAGAAACAAAATTGTAGACCTGCACCAGGCTGGGAAGACTGAATCTGCAATAGGTAAGCAGCTTGGTTTGAAGAAATCAACTGTGGGAGCAATTATTAGGAAATGGAAGACATACAAGACCACTGATAATCTCCCTCGGTCTGGGGCTCCACGCAAGATCTCACCCCGTGGGGTCAAAATGATCACAAGAACGGTGAGCAAAAATCCCAGAACCACACAGGGGGACCTAGTGAATGACCTGCAGAGAGCTGGGACCAAAGTAACAAAGCCTACCATCAGTAACACACTACGCCGCCAGGGACTCAAATCCTGCAGTGCCAGACGTGTCCCCCTGCTTAAGCCAGTACATGTCCAGGTCCGTCTGAAGTTTGCTAGAGAGCATTTGGATGATCCAGAAGAAGATTGGGAGAATGTCATATGGTCAGATGAAACCAAAATAGAACTTTTTGGTAAAAACTCAACTCGTCGTGTTTGGAAACATCATGCTTTGGGGCTGTTTTTCTGCAAAGGGACCGGGACGACTGATCCGTCTAAAGGAAAGAATGAATGGGGCCATGTATCGTGAGATTTTGAGTGAAAACCTCCTTCCATCAGCAAGGGCATTGAAGATGAAACGTGGCTGGGTCTTTCAGCATGACAATGATCCCAAACACACTGCCCGGGCAACGAAGGAGTGGCTTCGTAAGAAGCATTTCAAGGTCCTGGAGTGGACTAGCCAGTCTCCAGATCTCAACCTCATAGACAATCTTTGGAGGGAGTTGAAAGTCCGTGTTGCCCAGCAACAGCCCCAAAACATCACTGCTCTAGAGGAGATCTGCATGGAGGAATGGGCCAAAATACCAGCAACAGTGTGTGAAAACCTTGTGAAGACTTACAGAAAACGTTTGACCTCTGTCATTGCCAACAAAGGGTATATAACTGTTAGGAATTTTGTTAATAATAACTAAAACAACTTCTAGATTTAGATAAAACTATAACTAATTGAACTCTGCACGCCTAGTGAAAAGAGATTTGTGCTGTGGGTTATAAAGTAAGCAAAAAGGGTCGTTAACCTCTTGAGCCTATGGGGGGTGCTATTTCGATCTTGGAAAAATTGGTCTCCAAATTAAACTGCCTCGTACTCAATTCTTGCTCGTACAATATGCATATTATTATTACTATTGGATAGAAAACAATCTCTAGTTTCTAAAACCGTTTGAATTATGTCTGTGGGTGAACCAGAACTCTTTCTGCAGCGAAATCCATGACAGGAACTGCGAAGGTCTGAAAATTAGGCTCTGTTCTCAGATCAGTTTAAAGCTCTGTATGTATCCTATGGGTCGACATGAACTGCACCCGCCTTCCCCTGGATGTCAGTAACCAATGAGAAGTGGAATGGAGTGTCTACGTAATTCTCAGAGTTTATAAAAGGCCAAGGAACGAGGGGACCTCTCTTTTCGACGTTCGTCATTGCGCAAAGCAGGACCTCAGAATGGCATTTTGAAACGCTCAGTTATCGACCTTAGATATATCCGTCTAATTTAAATCGATATAGGTGTTAGAAACATCATAACGAAGTTATTTTAAACCGAGTTATATCAGTTTATGCGAGTATATTGCTATTTTCGGAATTTCCTTAGTATTGCGTTTTGAGGATTTGGGCATGCTGTGGCCACATAGCTATTGTTAGCTGCTAATTCCGAAGTTGAAGACTACGTTTTACAACCAAGCAACGATTCTTTTGGACAACGGACCACTTGCCCAAGATTCTGATGGAAGCTCGTCCAAAAGTAAGAGCTATTTATGATGTTATTCCGTATTTATGTGGAAAAATGTAAACGGATTTGTCCGCCATTATTGCGGCACTAGTCTGGCTGTAACGCACACTGTATGTCTAGTAACGTTAATTTTAAAAATCTAACTCAGCGGTTGCATTAATAACTAATGCATCTTTCATTTGATGTCCAACCTGTATTTTTTAGTCAAGTTTACGATTATTTATTGATTAGATTAGGTGCCTTTCCAAGATGGCGCCGGCCAGAATGCATGACCTGTTGCCACTGATCACATTGTATAACCACGATTTGTGCTGCTAAATATTCACATTTTCGAACAAAACCTATATGGATTGTGTAATATGATGTTACAGGACTGTCATCTGAAGAATTCTGAGAAGGTTAGTGAAAAATTAATTTATTTTGGTGGTGAATACGTTATCGCTGTGTTTGGCTGGAATCAATGCTGTTGTCTGGTTTGCTATTGTGGTAAGCTAATATAACGATATATTGTGTTTTCGCTGTAAAACACTTAGAAAATCTGAAATATTGTCTTGATTCACAAGATCTGTGTCTTTCAATTGCTGTACGCTGTGTATTTTTAAGAAATGTTTTATGATGAGTAATTAGCTAATACACGATGGTCTCTGTAGTTATTCTAGTCATTTTAGTGAGAGTTGTGATGGGGGCTGCAATTGTAAACTATGATTTATACCTGAAATATGCACATTTTTCTAACAAAACATATGCTATACAATAAATATGTTATCAGACTGTCATCTGATGAAGTTTTTTCTTGGTTAGTGGCTATTTATATCTTTATTTGGTCGAATTGGTGATAGCTACTGGTGGAGTGAAAAAATAGTGGAGTAAGAAAAATGGTGTCTTTTGCTAACGTGGTTAGCTAATAGATTTACATATTGTGTCTTCCCTGTAAAACATTTTAAAAATCAGAAATGGTGGCTAGATTCACAAGAAGTGTATCTTTCATCTGGTGTCTTGGACTTGTGATTTAATGATATTTAGATGCTAGTATTTACTTGTGACGCTATGCTAGGCTATGCTAGTCAGCTTTTTTACTGGTGGGGGTGCTCCCGGATCCGGGTTTGGGAGGAACTAGAAGTTAAACTATGGTTGAACTGACCCAAGTTAGCCCTGAGATGTTTAGATAAGGCAGTGAGTAACTTTTTAGGTCTTCCATTATCTTGGGTTGTCTGCTAAAGTGGTAATAAATTATAGTGAGCCTTCAGGAGAATAGATTACATTGTGTGTCATGTGTGTGCGCTGGGAAGTTGGAATGAACTTTTGAACCTGTTTTATATTGGTCAGGAGGAGGAGATTTATTCTGTAACCTATGATGTCATATCTTGTATATAAACTGTTGTTTATGGTCAAATGGTAGCATGCTCCAAGAATAAATACTATTATCTAATTTTAATAAGACTGTATCCTGTCTATTTTATGTTAATAAGTATCTTACAAATTCTTATAAATAGACAGATTGATTTTAATTAATGAGTACATTAGAGGAATTATTTAATTCCCTCAACAATAACAAAGTATTGAGATAAACTTTTGTTATTGACCAAATACTTATTTTCCACCATAATTTGCAAATAAATTCATTAAAAATCCTACAATGTGATTTTCTGGATTTTTTTTTCTAATTTTGTCTGTCATAGTTGAAGTGTACTGTCGTGTCTTTGGCTATGCCGGATTAATTGCTATGACATGCTATTCTATAAAATACTTTCTCCGTAATTAATATCACCTGATTGAGCTAATCGGGTAAATGTAATTAACTAGAGAGTCAGGCACCACAAAATAATATTTATAGAGCTGTTATCTTCCGAATAAACTCTTAAAGATTTAGCAATATTTTACATCAATAGCAGTCAACATCAATCGTCATCTTACTTCAGTCTCATATTCTGAAAGTTGTAAATTCTTGGTTATCTGCAAGAATCCTGGCTAACAAGTTGAATCAGCAATACAAAATTGGGTTTAATTATTTATTTACTAAATACCTAACTGATCACACAGAATCACACATACACAATTAAATCATAACTTGATTACAAATTGCCATCATAAAGGAAAACGTCCCTAGCGGGCGGAACAGATATGACAGCTTGTTACACAAAGGAAAGGGGGCTGGGTTTTAGTGAAAGAGCGGGAGACTGGAACAGAGCTGTGCTATCGTAAATACAGTATCTTATGCATTCTAAATTACCGCCCATTTGGAAAAGGAAAATGCAATAAATATTTACTCTGAGCTGCGCTTCAGTAGGTTGGTGGTAGATGGAAGACCGTGTTGCCAAACCGAGTCCTCTGACCTTTGAAGAATGTCTCTGGTGGTCACTGGATACGTTGTAGTAACATCGTTGTGTAGTAGACGGGATACTCTGACTGTCCTTCCTAACCTGCGTTTGTAGCAGCTGTTGCTAACTCAACGGCTAGGAGGTATCACTTCTGTAGTGAATACGAGTTCAAAGTTCATACCATTCACAACCAAAGCTCATGCTGATGTTGGCTTAGTTCTGTAGTTATTACCTGAACCATTCTGACATGGGATCGTCACCCTCATATCCTCGGAACAGTTATTACCTGAACCATTCTGACATGGGATCGTCACCCTCATATCCTCGGAACAGGAAGTTATATTTTTGTCAATGGCTTTATATAGTGGAGGGAGAGGGGTGTGTCTGAAAAGTTTGTAACCCATGTCTCTTCACAGGGGCGGGCCACTGGTTGAGCAGAGGCCCAAACTTATGAAAACCCAAATCTCTCATTTGGAAGCTAAAATTACATTTAATCTCTTCACAAATAATTTCATATTCAAACATTTGAATTAAACAACAATTCCATGTGAATCCGATACCTCTGTTTAGACTTTCCACAGTAGAGTTTATGTCATCCTATCATTGATGAGAATGTCTCAGATGACAACCGAACTGACATAATATACCTTAACTTCTTATGGCTGCAAGCCTGACGTCGGTACACTTATGACAACAGCCAGCTCAAGTGCAGGGCGCGAAATTCAAAATATATATTTTTTAAATATTTAACTTTCACACATTAACAAGTCCAATACAGCATATGAAAGGTACACATCTTGTGAATCCAGCCAACATGTCCGATTTTTAAAATGTTTTACAGCGAAAACACCACGTATATTTATGTTAGCTCACCACCAAATACAAAAAAGGACAGACATTTTTCACAGCACAGGTAGCATGCACAAAGCCAACCTAACTAACCAAGAACCAACCAAACTAACCAACAAACAACTTCATCAGATGACAGTCTTATAACATGTTATTCAATAAATCTATGTTTTGTTCGAAAAATGTGCATATTTCAGGTATAAATCATAGTTTACATTGCAGCTACAATCAGAAATTGCACCGAAAGCAGACAGAATAATTACAGACACCAACGCCAAATAACTAAATACTCATCATAAAACATTTCTGAAAAATACATAGTGTACAGCAATTGAAAGACAGGCATCTTGTGATTCCAGCCAATATTTCCGATTTATCAAGTGTTTTACAGCGAAAACACAATATAGCGTTATATTAGCTTACCACAATAGCCAAAAACACAAGCAATTTCCCAGTAGCAAAAGTAAGCGATCGTAACAAACAAGCAAAAGATATATAATTTTTGACTAACCTTGATTTTCTTCCTCAGATGACAGTCCTATAACATCAGGTTATACATACACTTGTTTTGTTCGAAAATGTGCATATTTAGAGCTGAAATCAATGGTTACACATTGTGCTAACTTAGCTACTTTTTCCCACTACGTCCGGATTTTTCCTGACACTTTTTCTGACACACATATTCTGACCAAATAGCTATTCATAAACATAACTAAAAAATACATGTTGTATAGGAAATGATAGATCCATTAGTTCTTAATGAAATCGCAGTGTTAGAATTCTAAAAATAACTTCATTACGATATGCAGCTTCGGTATAGCTAGAGTACCCAAACGTTGGGCGCCCACGACTAGTTCACATGTACGACAGATATATGAAATAGCATCATAAAATGTTTCTTACTTTTGCTGATCTTCCATCAGAATGTTGGACAAGGTGTCCTTTGTCCAGAACAATCGTTGTTTGGATTTAGAACGGCAACTTTCCCTCTTCAATTAGCACGCGCACTAGCCAAGTGGCACGGATCTCTCCATCGTCAACAAAGTCAGAGAACGGAACACGGCAAAACTCCCGAAAAAAATTCAATAATCTGATTAAACTATATTGAAAAAACATACTTTACGATGATATGGTCACATGTATCAAATAAAATCAAAGCCGGAGATATTGGTCGTCCATAACGGCAGCTAAACAGAAGGCAATCCCACTGTCCACCTCGCGCTCCCAAGAGTACCGGAAATGAGGGACACGTCATACAAAGAGCTTGTATTCAACTTCAGACCAAGATAAACACTAAATTTCTTCTCTCACAGCCTCTTGACATCCAGGGGAAGGTCTATGAAGTGCACGTAGACTCTTACGTATCATGCCCATGTATAGGCAGGAAGTAGAACAGAGCATCGATTTCAGACTTTCCACTTCCTGGTCAGGAAGTTTGTGCCAAATGAGTTCTGTTTGACTCACAGATATAATTCAAACGGTTTTAGAAACTAGAGAGTGTTTTCTATCCAATAGTAATAATAATATGCATATTGTACGAGCAAGAATTGAGTACGAGGCCGTTTGAAATGGGCACCTTTAATCAGAGCTACTCAATACTGCCCCTGCAGCCATAAAAAGTTAAGTACCACCGCATATGTTCAGTTGGTCGGATTACCAGAATATAGTTCATTTCCCCCCAACTTCTGATGTTCCCAGAATCTCTATGTTAACCAAAGGGTTTTCTTATGTCACATCAGTATAGTAGGGAGAGGGAAAAAGGGGGAAAGAGGTATTTATGACTGTCATAAACCTACCCCCAGGCCAACGTCATGACAGTACCTATGATGAAAATTACAGGCCTCTCTCATCTTTTTAAGTGGGAGAACTTGCACAATTGGTGGCTGACTAAATACTTTTTTGCCCCACTGTATACTACAGTCATGTTCGCAAAAACACTACAGCAATTACTACAGTACAGTGGTTCCCAACCCTTTTCAGTTATTGTACCACCAACTGAATGTTGCTCTGTCCGGAGTACCCCTGAAGTACCCCCTTGTGCATTGTAGCAGTAGGCCTATGGTCTCATGTGTCTTCTCAAGTACCCCCTGTGGATAGGCCAAGCACCATCCTAGTACCCCTGGTTGGGGACCACTACTATATTATACTACAGTCATGTCCTCAAAAACACTACAGTGAATACTACAGTAAAGTCCGCAAAAACACCACAGTGAACACTAATATTCTACAGTCATGTCCGCAAAAACACTTCAGTAAATACTACAGTATACTACAGTTATGTTCGCAAAAACACTACGGTGAATACTATAGTATGCTATAGACATGTCCACAAAAACATTACAGTAAAGTGCACAAAATCACTGCAGTGAAAGTATAGTATAAAAATATAGTAATACTACAGTATTTAGACCTATAGTATTTTTTTCATGTATGATCATTCTAATGGTTTATCCTAAACCAACTGTTGCTTGCTATGATCTGTATTATGCTTTGTAAAAGCCCTAGCATCCAAAATAAGGTATGGCTATATAGTGTTCCCTATGTTCACTTATTAAGCAGTAGTGGAAAAAGTACCCAATTGTCATACTTGCGTAAAACTATAGATACCTTAGTAGAAAATGACTCAAGTAAAAGTGAAAGTCACCCAGTAAAATACTAGGCTTACTTGAGAAAGTCTAAAAGTATTTGGTTTTAAATACACTTAAGTATCAAAAGTAAAAGTAAATGCTATAAATCCTTTCAAATTCCTTATATTACGCAAACCAGATTTAATTTCCTATTTTATTTATGGATAGCCAGTGGCATACTCAGACATTTACAAACGAAGCATGTGTTTACTGATCAAATCAAAGGCAGAAGTGATGACCTCGGTGTACGTTCTCTTGATAAGTGTGTGAATTGGAAAGTGAGTGAATCCTGTCTTGCTAAGAATTTGAAATGTAACGAGTACTTTTGGGTGTCAGGGAAAAGATATGTGAGTAAAAAGTACATATTATCTTTAGGAATGTAGTGGAGTAAAATTAAAGGTTGCCCAAAAGAAGTACAGATACCCATAAAACGACTTAAGTTGTACCTCAAAGTATTTTTACCCAGTTACATTACACCACTGTTATTAAGCACTCTAAGGCACTGCATCTCAGTGCAAGAAGCGTCACTGCAGTCCCTGGTTCAAATCCAAGCTGCATCACATCTGGCTGTGATTGGGAGTCCCATAGGGTGGTGCACAAATGGCTGGGTTAGGCCATCATTGTAAATAAGGATTTTTTCTTAAATGACTTGCCTAGTTAAATAAAGGTAATAAAAAGCTCTTATCAGTAACTTGTACATAAATTATTAAATTTTTCAAGGCTTTATTAAAATTTTCAAAGGTGGGGCTTTAATTTAGGTGTGTAAAATGGTGTAATATGTTTGATTTGACTGTTTCTGTCATGGGAGACAGGTGGTATTATGCTGTCTTTCTTTCTCTCTCTACCCCCTTCTCCTCTTCCCCCCTCACTGTTGAGTTTTGAAAGGCTCTCTTAAATGTTTGTCTTCTTCTACACATCCTGTCTCCCTAAATGGGGTCAAAATCTGAAATGTGCGTCAGAAGAAAGGCTGATTGGTTTGCCCTTCTTTTTATGCATGTAGACGGATATTGCAAACAATAAGGTCAAGCAACCTCTTAAAGTGTAACAGCAGCAGTTTCATTTCCTGCTTGGGGTGCCTTGAAAAGTGCTCTACATTGGTATTTTACTGTAAATGCTCAATATAGATTTGCTCTAGCACAGATAGCCACTGATGAAGAGTAGTAGCTAACGGGGATTTGGTCAGGACCCACTGGAGGGTCACAGCTGATGGTTTGTGGGTTGCAGCTGACTGGCCATCGGGTTCCAGTTTTCTCAGCTAGTCATATAGTGCTAAACCTCAAGCCTATACTGTTTTAAGTACTCCTGTCCTCCTCCTTCTAAATTGCCCCTGAGGGAATTGATGGTCGTATTGAGTTGACAACAACAACCTCTTCATTGTGTCATCCAGAACACCAGGGGGCCGTAGAGGTCCACCACATCAGTGCAGGTCACTTCTTCCAGCTGAAGTGTAGTGATGACGATGACACTGAGGACCGAACCACTGTGACCTGGAGTAGAGGGGGGAACCAGACCCTTAACATGACCTCTGGGGTGGAGGTCAGAGGGGAGGTTCTGTGGTTTCTACCAACCGACACCTCCCATAACGGACACTACACTTGTGAGAGCAAGTAAGAAACCTCTCTAGGTTACTGTATGTAGTTGAGAAAATGCCTTTGTTAAAGCATATCAGATATTTTAGTTCCTAAAGTGATTTCAAGAATGTTTGGAGATAATTCCAATATGGCACACAGATTGAATCAGGATGATTGGTATGAATCAATCTTCACTTTCCAGATCCTAAATGTATTAATGTCTCACATGAATAATTCTCAACATTTTTGTTTCAATAGTAAATGGAGAGCGCTGGTCATATGTTCATGTGTGTTATGACACAGGTACCCCACTGGATCGTGGGAGATGAAGTTTGTGTTGTCTGTGGACCCTGGGCCCTGTCCTGTCCCAGCTGAGAACAGGGCTGTATCCCAGGGGATGAGTGAAGTGGTGTTCTGCAGACAGCAGGATGTCCTCGGTCTAGACCCCACAGCACACATCCGATGGTTCAAGGTAAGAGTAGACGCCCATCTAGACATACCCGTGCCATAAGGCCTGCATTACAATGTCATAGTAATGACATAACAGATGTCATGAACAATCATAAGAGCTGACATCAGCTTATGACAACGGGCATGATACCTTGTGTCATTGCTGTCAAGTACTCAAAATTGGTAATAGAAAAGAACATTGAAGACATTTGGGATAATTAGATACGATTGCGTGAGCTAACTTTGACATACTATTCCAAGATGGCATAGCAGTCAGACGTCCTTTGTCCTCATCTTGTCGTGTCCCGTGTAACGTTATATATATATTTACATCTTTCTTCGCATATCTTTTACAAATTTTATTTTCCAAAAACTCAACTTCAAAACACTCTCCTGCAACCCGCCTCACCAATAAAAAAAAGGTATTATTTACCTCAAATCTGAACTCCACAATAGAAGCTAACCAGAAGCTAGCCAGAAGCTAGCCAGTTTACTGGCTAACGTTAGTATTCAGCTAATCACGGTTTGTGGTCATCAGCTATCCTTTAGCTCGAAAAGCTATCGCCAGTTTTGTACAACGCGACTCAGACCAGAACATACCGGACCTATTTTTCTCTCCATATCCCCGGATTTCAACCGCAAGCTCTGGACATTTACAACTGGATCTCGCAGCTAGCTAGCTGCTATCCGTGTGATTATTGGCTTATGTCGATCCCGGAGCAAACATAAATTATTCCGGAGCTAGCCAGCTGAAGAGTACCATCAGCCACTCCTGGGCTACAATCACCTATCCGGACCCGTTTTACTGCCGATGCGGAGCCCCACCGGGCCTTCACGACTGGACTACCGACGTTATCTGCCCGAGGGAGTTATCCAACTGGCCACTCCATCGCGACATTACCTGAACGCCCATCTGCGGCCCGCTAATCGTTAGCTGTCTTATCTGCTGCTATCTGAATAGGTCTATCGGACCATTTTTATTGGGTCACTATAACTATATCTATTTTGCCAACTGGATTGATCCCCTCTACCACACGGAACCCCACTAATCTACCGTCGGAAACGCACGAGGTGGCTAAAAACAGACCTCCATCCTATGCTAGCTTGCTACCGATGGCCCGGCTAGCTGTCTGAATCGCCGTTACCCCAACCAACCTCACTACTCACTGGACCCTTATGATCACTCGACTAAGCATGCCTGTCCTTAAAACTTCTTGATGCACGGATCCCTTTAGCGGGATCATTTTCATCAACAGCCGCTGAATTGCAGAGCGCCAAATTCAAAAACATTTGCTAAAAATATTTATATTCATGAAATCACAAGTGCAATATAGCAAAGCACAGCTTAGCTTGTTGTTAATCCACCTGTCGTGTCAGATTTTGAAAATATGCTTTACAGCGAAAGCAATCTAAGCGTTTGTGTGAGTTTATCGATCACTAGACAAAACAGTAAGAACACCTAGCAGCAATGTAGATTGGTCACGAAAGTCAGAAAAGCAATAAAATTAATCGCTTACCTTTGATGATCTTCGGATGTTTGCACTCACGAGACTCCCAGTTACACAATAAATGTTCCTTTTGTTCGATAAAGATTATTTTTACATCAAAAAACCTCAATTTGTTTGGCGCGTTGTTCAGTATTCCACAGCCTTAGGCAGGTCATCAAGGGTTGACGAACATTCCAAATAGTATCCGTAAAGTTCGTAGAAACATGTCAAACGTTTTTAATAATCAATCCTCAGGTTGTTTTTAACATAAATTATCAATAATATTTCAACCGGACTGTAAACTATTCAATACAAGAGAAAGAAAATGTCTAGCTACCAGTGTCGCGCGCATGAACTAATGGAAGGACATTCAGCTATCCACTTTTTCAGAATAAAAGCTTGAAACTATGTCTAAAGACTGTTCACACCCTGAGGAAGCCATAGGAAAAGGAATCTGGTTGATATCCCTTTAAATGGACGAAAGGCAGGCAATGGAACAGTGATTTTTCAAAATAAGAGGCACTTCCGGGTTGGATTTCCTTAGGTTTTCGCTCTGTTATACTCACAGACAATATTTTGACAATTTTGGAAACTTTAGAGTGTTTTCTATCCTACTCTGTCAATTATGTGCATATTCTAGCATCTGGACCTGAGAAATAGGCAGCTTACATTGGGAACGTTATTTTTCCAAACATAAAAAGCCCCCTAGCTTCAAGATTATTCATGTCAATATGCCTTGTCCATTTCTGTGTTGGTTAGTGTTTATTGGCTTATTTCACTGTAGAGCCTCTAGCCCTGCTCATTATACCTTATCCAACCTTTCAGTTCCACCACCCACACATGCGATGACATCACCTGGTTTCAATGATGTTTCTAGAGACAATATCTCTCTCATCATCACTCAATTACCTAGGTTTACCTCCACTGTATTCACATCCTACCATACCTTTGTCTGTACATTATACCTTGAAGCTATTTTATAGCCCCCAGAAACCTCCTTTTACTCTCTGTTCCAGACGTTCTAGACGACCAATTCTCATAGCTTTTAGCCGTACCCTTATCCTACTCCTCCTCTGTTCCTCTGGTAATGTAGAGGTGAATCCAGGCCCTGCAGTGCCTAGCTCCACTCCTATTCCCCAGGCGCTCTCTTTTGATGACTTCTGTAAACGTAATAGCCTTGTTTTCATGCATGTTAACATTAGAAGCCTCCTCCCTAAGTTTGTTTTATTCACTGCTTTAGCACACTCTGCTAACGCGGATGTTCTAGCCGTGTCTGAATCCTGGCTTAGGAAGATCACCAAAAATTCTGAAATCTCGATTCCTAATTACAACATTTTCAGACAAGATAGAACGGCCAAAGGGGGCGGTGTTGCAATCTACTGCAAAGATAGCCTGCAGAGTTCTGTCCTACTATCCAGGTCTGTACCCAAGCAATTTGAACTTCTACTTTTAAAAATCCACCTCTCTAAAAACAAGTCTCTCACCGTTGCCCCCTGCTATAGACCACCCTCTGCCCCCAGCTGTGCTCTGGACAACATATGTGAACTGATTGCCCCCCATCTATCTTCAGAGCTCGTGCAGCTAGGCGACCTAAACTGGAACATGCTTAACACCCCAGCCATCCTACAATCTAAGCTTGATGCCCTCAATCTCACACAAATTATCAATGAACCTACCAGGTACCACCCCAAAGCCGTAAACACGGGCACCCTCATAGATATCATCCTAACCAACTTGCCCTCTAAATACACCTCTGCTGTTTTCAACCAAGATCTCAGCGATCACTGCCTCATTGCCTGCATCCGTAATGGGTCCGCGGTCAAACGACCTCCACTCATCACTGTCAAACGCTCCCTGAAACACTTCAGCGAGCAGGCCTTTCTAATCGACCTGGCCGGGTTATCCTGGAAGGATATTGATCTCATCCCGTCAGTAGAGGATGCCTGGTTATTCTTTTTAAATGCCTTCCTCACCATCTTAAATAAGCATGCCCCATTCAATACATTTAGAACCAGGAACAGATATAGCCCTTGGTTCTCTCCAGACCTGACTGCCCTTAACCAACAGAAAAACATCCTATGGCGTTCTGCATTAGCATCGAACAGCCCCCGTGATATGCAACTTTTCAGGGAAGCTAGAAACCAATATACACAGGCAGTTAGAAAAGCCAAGGCTAGCTTTTTCAAGCAGGAATTTGCTTCCTGCAACACAAACTCAAAAAAGTTCTGGGACACTGTAAAGTCCATGGAGAATAAGAACACCTCCTCCCAGCTGCCCACTGCGCTGAGGACAGGAAACACTGTCACCACCGATAAATCCACTGTAATTGAGAATCTCAATAAGCATTTTTCTACGGCTGGCCGTGCTTTCCACCTGGCTACCCCTACCCTGGTCAACAGCACTGCACCCCCCACAGCAACTCGCCCAAGCTTTTCCCATTTCTTCTTCTCCCAAATCCAGTCAGCTGATGTTCTGAAAGAGCTGCAAAATCTGGACCCCTACAAATCAGCCGGGCTAGACAATCTGGACCCTTTCTTTCTAAAATTATCTGCCGAAATGGTTGCAACCCCTATTACTAGCCTGTTCAAACTCTCTTTCGTGTCGTCTGAGATTCCCAAAGATTGGAAAGCAGCTGCGGTCATCCCCCTCTTCAAAGGGGGGGACACTCTTGATCCAAACTGCTACAGACCTATATCTATCCTACCCTGCCTTTCTAAGTTCTTCGAAAACCAAGTCAACAAACAGATTACCGACCATTTCAAATCCCACCATACCTTCTCTGCTATGCAATCTGGTTTCAGAGCTGGTCATGGGTGCACCTCAGCCACGCTCAAGGTCCTAAACGATATCCTAACCACCATCGATAAGAAACAATACTGTGCAGCCGTATTCATTGATCTGGCCAAGGCTTTCGACTCTGTCAATCACCACATCCTCATCGGCAGACTCGACAGCCTTGGTTTCTCAAATGATTGCCTCGCCTGGTTCACACACTACTTCTCTGATAGAGTTCAGTGTGTCAAATCGGAGGGCCTGTTGTCCGGGCCTCTGGCAGTCTCTATGGGGGTGCCACAGGGTTCAATTCTTGGACCGACTCTCTTCTCTGTATACATCAATGATGTCGCCCTTGCTGCTGGTGAGTCTCTGATCCACCTCTACGCAGACGACACCATTCTGTATACTTATGGCCCTTCTTTGGACACTGTGTTAACAACCCTCCAGATGAGCTTCAATGCCATACAACTCTCCTTCCGTGGCCTCCAATTGCTCTTAAATACAAGTAAAACTAAATGCATGCTCTTCAACCGATCGCTGCCTGCACCTGCCCGCCCGTCCAACATCACTACTCTGGACGGTTCTGACTTAGAATATGTGGACAACTACAAATACCTAGGTGTCTGGTTAGACTGTAAACTCTCCTTCCAGACTCACATGAAACATCTCCAATACAAAGTTAAATCTAGAATTGGCTTCCTATTTCGCAACAAAGCATCCTTCACTCATGCTGCCAAACATACCCTTGTAAAACTGACCATCCTACCGATCCTCAACTTCGGCGATGTCATTTACAAAATAGCCTCCAATACCCTACTCAATAAATTAGATGCAGTCTATCACAGTGCCATCCGTTTTGTCACCAAAGCCCCATATGCTACCCACCACTGCGACCTGTACGCTCTCGTTGGCTGGCCCTCGCTTCATACTCGTCGCCAAACCCACTGGCTCCAGGTCATCTACAAGACCCTGCTAGGTAAAGTCCCCCCTTCTCAGCTCGCTGGTCACCATAGCAGCACCCACCTGTAGCACGCGCTCCAGCAGGTATATCTCTCTGGTCACCCCCAAAACCAATTCTTCCTTTGGCCGCCTCTCCTTCCAGTTCTCTGCTGCCAATGACTGGAATGAACTACAAAAATCTCTGAAACTGGAAACACTTATCTCCCTCACTAGCTTTAACTTCTTGTGGCTGCAGGGGCAGTATTGAGTAGCTTGGATGAAAGGTGCACAGAGGTGCCCAGAGTAAACGGCCTGCTCCTCAGTCATAGTTGCTAATATATGCATATTATTATTAGTATCCAATTAGTATTGGATAGAAAACACTCTGAAGTTTCTAAAACTGTTTGAATTATGTCTGTGAGTATAACAGAACTCATATGGCAGGCAAAAACCTGAGAAAAAATCCAAACAGGAAGTGGAAATTCTGAGGCTGTTCGATTTTCAACCAAGATCCCATTGAAATCACAGCGTGATATGAATGAGTTTTCACTTCCTACGGCTTCCACTATATGTCAACAGTCTGTAGAACTTTGTCTGATGCCTCTACTGTGAAGGGGGGCCGAATGAGAGGGAAATTAGTCAGGTCTGCCATGACCTGACCATTCTTTGACCATGCGCGTTCACATAAGAGGGAGCTCTGTTCCATCGCTCATCTGAAGTCAATGTAATTCTCCGGTTGGAACGTTATTCAAGATTTATGTTAACAACATTCTAAAGATTGATTCAATACATCATTTTACATGTTTCTACTGACTGTTACTGAACTTTTGGACATTTCGTCAGCTTTTAGGGAACGCGCTTCGTGACTTTGGAATTGTTTACCAAACGCGCTAACAAAAGTAGCTAATTGGACATAAATAACGGACATTATCGAACAAATCAAGCATTTATTGTGGACCTGGGATTCTTGGGAGTGCATTCTGATGAAGATCATCAAAGGTAAGGGAATATTTATCATGTAATTTCTGGTTTCTGTTGACTCCAACATGGCGGCTAATTTGACTATTGTTCTGAGCGCTGTCTCAGATTATTGCATGGTTTGCTTTATCCGTAAAGTTTTTTTGAAATCTGACACAGCGTTTGCATTAAGGAGAGGTATATCTATAATTCCATGTGTATAACTTGTATTATCATCTACATTTATGATGAGTATTTCTGTTGAATCGATGTGGCTATGCAAAATCACTGGATGTTTTTGGAACTAGTGAACGTAACACGCCAATATGAACTTTATCAAACAAAACATACATGTATTGTGTAACATGAAGTCCTATGAGTGTCATCTGATGAAGATCATCAAAGGTTAGTGATTCATTTTATCTCTATTTGTGCTTTTTGTGACTCCTCTCTGGCTGGAAAAATGGCAGAATCTTTCTGTGAGTTGGTGGTGACCTAACATAATTGTTTGTGGTGCTTTCGCTGAAAAGCCTATTTGAAATCGGACACTTTGGTGAGATTAACAACAAGATTACCTTTAAAATGGTATAAGACACATGTATGTTTGAGGAATTTTAATTATGAGATTTCTGTTGTTTGAATTTGGCACCCTGCACTTTCACTGGCTGTTGTCATATCGATCCCGTTACCGGGATTGCAGCCCTAAGAAGTTTTAAGCACCAGCTGTCAGAGAAGCTCACAGATTACTGCACCTGTACATACATTTTTCTACTGTATTATTGACTGTATGTTTGTTTTACTCCATGTGTAACTCTGTGTTGTTGTATGTGTCGAACTGCTTTGCTTTATCTTGGCCAGGTCGCAATTGTAAATGAGAACTTGTTCTCAACTTGCCTACCTGGTTAAATAAAGGTGACATAAAATAAATAAATAAAATACAGCATCTCTGATGGGATGTGCAGGACTGTAGTCCTGTCGACAAGCATGGAGAGACGATCATTGAAGAAGATTGTCCGAAGAGGCTCCGGTTGGTCAATGCTACTGAGAGCCATGCTGGAGTTTATACCTGCCTGGTAGAGTTCTCTCTGCAGGGGAGAAACTACACCGCCACCCACAGCACTCAGCTCAAAGTCAACAAAGGTAAAGCTAAACCTCCTTTTCACTTCTATGCCGTGAGCATATATTTCTTCTCACCACACTTTCTGTGGCTGCAACCGAGAGTGAAATTGTAAATTGTTTATATTTTCCATTTATTTGTTATTCTCTGTTTGTTACAATTAGGTAATTTGTAACTTTGTAAGGATTGGAGCATTTCTGTTTACCTGTACGTTATCGATACGGCTTTGTTTGACTATCTTGCCATACCTGTGTGGTCTTTGTATTGTCAGAAAAAGTCCTGTTGAAACCCCAAATAACCTATCCCAGAAAAGAAACCGTTACGGTTGAAACAGGTGAGAAATGATGACATCATGCTTTTTCGTAGACAATACTAAAAAGGGCCATGACATAGCCACTGACTCAAGAGTGTTTTCTGTTTGACGGCAGGCTCAAGAGTAGAGCTGGTGTGTTCAGCGTTTCTGGGGGTCGGTGAAGGTACAGAGTCAGAGAGCTCTATGTTCTGGACGGTAGATGGAATACATACTGACCACATAGAACAGCTCAACGTGACAAAGACAACAATGTGAGTACTCTTTTAAAACTGTAGTATACACTCTGTATCTCAGTCTGTGTGTTTGTGTGCGTGCTTGCGTGTGTGGGTACACATGCGTGTGCATGAGTATGTGTGTAGAGCTCTGTCCTACACTGTGACTGTGATCATCTCACTCTCTCACCACCTGAACCTCAGCCTTCATAGGAGTAGTGGGGTCTATGGCCGGTCCACTCTGTCTATCTATGAGGTCCGTCCTGAGTTCCTCAACGTGACCATCAGCTGCATCGCCAGGAACGCCTTGGGTCGGGACATAGGGTTTCTGTGGCTCCAACCAGGTAGGATCCCAAACACAGTCCTAAGTAACATGGAGGACTTCAAATCACCCATAAGAGTCTGTGTTTGAACAGGACGTTGGCCATGTCTTTTGTGAGAGACTTGATTTAAGGTGCTGATATTGTTACAGTAACTTAGACTAGCTACTGTCAGTCAGCATATAATGTGATAACCTCTTCATAGCTCACTTCCTTCCTTTCTAGCCAATCACAGTGGTTTCTACACATGCCTGTGTCTCTGCCTGGCCTTTTCTATGGTCGTTCTTGGAGTAGCGATGTGCTGCCTCTTTAAAGTGGACCTGGTGCTGGCCTATAGGAGACTGTGCCCCCTAGTGTCCAAAAAGAGAGGTGCGTAAACAGATCTTCCACGATCACAAAAGATTCCTGGCCTTAACTGGACCACCCATCCCGGATCCGGGATAACTGTCATCAGAAACGCTGACTAGCATAGCCTAGCCTAGCGCCACAGGGATATAATATAATATAATTTCATGAAATCACAAGTCCAATACAGCAAATGAAAGATAAACATCTTGTGAATCCAGCCAACATGTCCAATTCTTAAAATGTTTTACAGCGAAAACACAACATATATTTATGTTAGCTCACCACCATATCCCAAAAAACACAGCCATTTTTTCACAGCAAAGATAGCTTTCACAAAACCCACAAATAGAGATACAATTAATCACTAACCTTTGAACAACTTCATCAGGTGACAGTCATATGACATCATGTTATACAATACATTTATGTTTTGTTCGATTATGTGCATATTTATAGACACAAATCGTGGTTTTACATTGGCGCCATGTTCAGAAATGGCTCCAAAATAGCCCGAATAATTACAGAGAGCAACGTGAAATACAGAAATACTAATCATAAAACTTTGATGAAAAATACATGTTGTACATATAATTAAAGATAAACATCTTGTGAATCCAGCCAACATGTCCGATTTTTAAAATGTTTTACAGCGAAAACACAACATATATTTATGTTAGCTCACCACCATATCCCAAAAAACACAGCCATTTTTTCACAGCAAAGATAGCTTTCACAAAACCCACAAATAGAGATAAAATTAATCACTAACCTTTGAACAACTTCATCAGATGACAGTCATATGACATCATGTTATACAATACACATCATGTTATACAATACATTTATGTTTTGTTCGATTATGTGCATATTTATAGCCACAAATCGTGGTTTTACATTGGCGCCATGTTCAGAAATGGCTCCAAAATAGCGAAAGTAATTACAGATAGCCACGTGAAATACAGAAATACTCATCATATACTTTGATGAAAGATACGTTTAACATATAATTAAAGATACACTGGTTCTTAATGCAACCGCTGTGTTAGATTTAAAAAATAACTTTAGTAAAAAGCACAGCATGCAATAATCTGAGACAGCGCTCAGCCATTCTCCGCCATGTTGGAGTCAACAGAAATACGAAATTACATCATAAATATTCCCTTACCTTTGATGATCTTTCATCAGAATGCAGTGCCAGGAATCCTAGTTCCACAATAAATCGTTTTTTTGTTTTATAATGTCCATTACTTCTGTCGAATTAGCAACTTTGGCTAGCATGTGTAGTTCACGTGTCCATAGAACTTTACGCTAATGAACAAAAACTTCAAAAAGTGATATTACAAATCGAATAAACTGGTCAAACTCAGTTGAGAATCAATCTTCAGGATGTTTTTCTCATATATATCCAATAACGTCCCAGACGGAGCATTTCTTCATGTCTATCTAACGCATTGCAGACAAGGACATGACATTCCCAATGTGCATGGCCAAAAACTGGCAATATGCCTGACCTGTCACTCCAAAGGCTCTCATTCGGTCCCACATCAGGCTAGACGCTTCATTCCACGTTCTACTGCCTGTTGACATCTAGTGGAAGGCGTATGAAGTGCATACAGATCCATAAATATAAGGCAATTGAATAGGCGATGCCTTTCACAGCGACCCATTTCAGAATTTTCACTTCCTGTTTGGAAGTTTGCCTGCCATATGAGTTCTGTTTTACTCACAGATATAATTCAAACAGTTTTAGAAACTTCAGAGTGTTTTCTATCCAATAATAATAATAATATGTATATCATATGATCTAGGACAGAGTACGAGGCCGTTTAATTTGGGCACCAATTCATCCAAAAGTGAAAATGTCGTCCCCTAGTCTTAAGAAGTTTTAAAGGTCTCTGGCCATTTTCTAAATATATATATTTATAATGGATAAAATGTTTATCTTCTCTTCTCCGCTCCTCTTCTCCTCTTTACTTTTCCAGCACCAGATGGAAAGCTGTATGATGCCTATGTCAGTTATGTCCATGGTGATGGGTTGTCCAGGGCAGAGATGTTTGCTCTGCAGGTTCTACCTGAGGTGTTGGAGAGACGATACGGATACACACTTTTTGTCAGTGGCCGGGATGACCTCCCTGGGGAAGGTACACACACACACACACTTTAATTGATGTGAATGTTGATCTAGTGCATTGTCCCTGTTCACAAAATAAAGTCCTATGTTTCCCTGTAGCGATCCATGATGTCACCTCAGAGACAATGAGGAGAAGCAGACGACTCATCATCATCCTGTCAGCCCAGAGTGCATCCCCTCTACACCCCAAAATGGATCCTGAGGACCAGTTACCACTGCACCAGAGCCCGCAGGACCACCCTTGCTACGACCAGCAGATTGGCCTGTACGACGCTTTGATCCAAAATGGCCTCCGGGTTGTCCTGGTGGAGATAGATGGCAAGGTGGACTACACTTCCCTGCCCAAGTCACTGCACTACATCAGGAGGAAGCAGGGAGCTCTGAGGTGGAGGAGGCCCAGCTCTGGAAAGAGCAGCTCTACTGCGTCCCCTAATGGCCACTTCTGGAAGTGTCTGAGATACCACATGCCCTTCAAGCCCAAAGGGGCTCTGAAACCGCAGCCAACACCTGGGATAAACTGTAGTATAGAACTGTATTAGTCATGTCTCTATTAGACATTATCTGACAATGTGTATATTGATGTATTCACATAGCTATTATGCCTATGGCTGGTGAGGCCAACCCTGATCCTGGAACCCTTGAATTATTGAAATATAGATTTTTTTTATATGTTTGAGATACCAATGTGATCGATTGTCCTAAGAATTGTGCAAGAGCACTTGTGCAAATTGAGAGGCTTTTTCTTGTAGCAATCCGGCCTACAAGAAACAGTTACAATCCTCCTGAATAGAGTTTTGCTAATTTTGCTCATACTTTGCTCATTCTAGTTCCAGTGTAATCGAGTGTCCTCTAAGAATTGTGCAAGAGCACTTGAGAGGCTTTTTCTAGCAATAACAGTTATTTGTGTAATGAGTCAGTGCAGTGGTACTGGTACAGCTGGCCTGGCGCTATGCTGTCTCAGTATAAACAGCATGGTCTCAACCAAGGTTTCCACTGATTTAGTAAGTATATTTTCAATTAAAGAAGTAATCTCTAAATGGTACAGTAACTACATCTGTTTTGTCTTGTTTTTATTGTATAACTACTGTACTTTATTAGTTCACTTTACACTGTACATTTGATAAATGATGAAATGTGATGAACTGGACTATTTTCCTCCAATAGTTCCATCAATAGTTGCTGAATATAATGATAGATATTTTTGAGGCCTTTAAGTTAATGAAGTTTAATTAATGTTTGCCTCTGTGTGCATGTTTGAGGAAGAGTGTATGCTCTTGTGAATGCTGCATGTCAATTAAAAGTGTGTGTTTGATGGGTTAGATGAGTGATTCATTTATGAGAAATCATGAAACCATAATCTCTAACCAATACACCTCCCTAGAACTAAGAAGGTGTCATGAGGTTGTAGGATTAGATCACTGATGACTGTATGTAATTATTATCACCAGTAGTTTACACAGGAACAGCATGTATGTATTTGTATGTTGTATTTGTATTTATAATGGATCTGCCCAGGCAGCAGCTACTCTTCCTGGGGACTAGCAAAATTAAGGCAGTTATACAATTTTAAAAACATTACAACACATTCATAACAGATTTCACAACACACTGTGTGCCCTCAGACCCCTACTCCACTACCACATATCTACAACACAAAATTCATGTGTACGTGTGTGTATAGGTCGTATGTTATCATGTGTGTGTATGCATGTGTCTGTGCCTATGTTTGTGTTGCTTCACAGTCCCCGCTGTTCCATAAGGTGTATTTTTATCTGTTTTTTAAATCTGATTCTACTGCTTGCATCAGTTACCTGATCTGGATTAAAGTTCCATGTAATCATGGCTCTATGTAGTACTGGTCCGACAAAATGAGAGCCTGTAGGACCTGCCTTGTTTAATAGTTCTGTTAAGAAGGCAGAGCAGCGCTTTATTATGGACCGACTTCTCCCCATCTTAGCTACTGTTTTGCTAGCACAGACTGGAATAGGGTTCTGGGATTCTTCCGATGGCATTGAGGAGTATACGACATCAGTCACTGGCTTTATCAATAAATGCATCGAGGACGTCGTCCCCACAGTGACTGTACGTATATACCCCAACCAGAAGCCATGGATTACAGGCAACATTCGCACTGAGCTAAAGGGTAGAGCTACCGCTTTCAAGGAGCGGGACTCCAACCCGAAGCTTATAAAAAATCCCGCTATGCCCTCTGACGAGCCATCAAACAGGCAAAGCATCAATACAGGACTAAGATTGAATCGTACTACACCGGCTCCGACACTCGTCGGATGTGGCAGGGCTTGCAAACTATTACAGACTACAAAGGGAAGCCCAGCCGAGAGCTGCCCAGTGACACGAGCCTACCAGACGAGCTAAATAACTTCTATGCTCTCTTTGAGGCAAGTAACACTGAAACATGCATGAGAGCATCAGCTGTTCCGGACGACTATGTGATCACGCTCTCCGTAGCCGATGTGAGTAAGACCTTTAAACAGGTCAACATTCACAAGGCCGCAGGGCCAGACGGATTACCAGGACGTGTACTCCGAGCATGCGCTGACCAACTGGCAAGTGTCTTCACTGACATTCTCAACCTCTCCCTGTCTGAGTCTGTAATACCAACATGTTTCAAGCAGACCACCATAGTCCCTGTGCACAAGAACATTAAGGTAACCTGCCTAAATGACTACCGACCCGTAGCACTCATGTCTGTAGCCATGAAATGCTTTGATAGGCTGGTCATGGCTCACATCAACACCATTATCCCAGAAACCCTAGACCCACTAAATTTGCATACCGCACCAACAGATCCACAGATGATGCAATCTCTATTGCACTCCACACTGCCCTTTCACACCTGGACAAAAGGAACACCTATGTGAGAATGCTATTCATTGACTACAGCTCAGCGTTCAACACCATAGTGCCCTCAAAGCTCATCACTAAGCTAAGGACCCTAGGACTAAACACCTCCCTCTGCAATTGGATCTGGACTTCCTGACGGGCCGCCCCCAGGTGGCAAGGGTAGGTAACAACACATCCGCCAGGCTGATCCTCAACACGGGGGCCCCTCAGGGGTGCGTGCTCAGTCACCTCCTGTACTCCCTGTCCACTCATGACTGCATGGCCAGGCACGACTCCAACACCATCATTAAGTTTGCTGATGACACAACAGCGGTAGTCCTGATCACCGACAACGATGAGACAGCCTATAGGGAGGTCATAATCTTGACCGTGTGGTGCAAGGACAACAACCTCTCCCTCAACGTGATCAAGACAAAGGAGATGATTTGAAGTTGAAGTTGAGAGCGTCAAGTTCCTTGGCGTCCACATCACCAACAAACTAACATGGACCAAGCACACCAAGACAGTCGTGAAGAGGGCATGACAAAACCTATTTCCCCTCAGGAGACTGAGAAGATTTGGCATGGGTCCTCAGATCCTTAAAAGGTTTAACAGCTGCACCATCGAGAGCATCCTGACTGGTTGCATCACTGCCTGGTATGGCAACTGCTCGGCCTCCGACCACAAGGCACTACAGAGGGTAGTGCATATGGTTCAGTACATCACTGGGTCCAAGCTTCCTGCAATCCAGGAACTCTATAAAAATATATACAAATTGTCAAAGACTCCAGCCACCCTAGTCATAGACTGTTCTCTCTGCTACTGCACGGCAAGCAGTACCGGAGCGCCAAGTCTAGGTCCAAGAGGCTTCTAAACAGCTTCTACCCCCAAGCCATAAGGCTCCTGAACAGCTAATCAAATGGCAACCCAGACTATTTTCATTGCCCCCCCACCCCACCCTCTTCTACGCTGCTGCTACTCTCTGTTATTATCTATGCATAGTCATTTTAATAACTCTACCTACATGTACACATTACCTCAATTATCTCGATACCGGTGCCCCGGCACATTGACTCTGTTCCGGTACCCCCTGTATATAGCCCCGCTATTGTTATTTACTGCTGCTCTTTAATTATTTGTTATTCTTGTCTCTTACTTTTTTTTTGGGGGGGGGGGGGGGGGTATTTTCTTAAAACTGCATTGTTGGTTAAGGGCTTGTAAATAAGCATTTGACTGTTGTATTCGGCGCATGTGACAAATAAAATTTGATCTGATTTGTTGTATCAATATGTTTTGACCATGACCGTTTACAATCCAGGGATACTCCAGGCAATTTAGTCCCCTCAACTTTCTCAATTTCCACATTATTTATTACAAGATTTAGTTGAGGTTTAGGGTTTAGTGAGTGTTTTGTTCCAAATACAATGCTTTTAGTTTTTGAAATATTTAGGACTAACTTATTCCTTGCCACCCATTCTGAAACTAACTTCAGCTCTTTGTTAACCTGTTGAGGACAGAGGGCGCCGTTTTCACTTTGGGGGAAAATCGTGCCCAATTTAAACGGCCTCGTACTCAATTCTTGCTCGTACAATATGCATATTATTATTACTATTGGATAGAAAACACTCTCTAGTTTCTAAAACCGTTTGAATTATATCTGTGAGTAAAACAGAACTCATTTTGCAGCAAACTTCCTGACAGGAAGTGGAAAATCTGAAATCGATGCTCTGTTCTAGGGCCTGCCTATAAATGGCCTTCATATATATCAGTATACATGCACTTCATACACCTTCCACTAGATGTCGACAGGCAGTGAGAGAAGAAATGGAGTGTATAACTTGATCTGGGGTCGAATAAAAGCTCTTGGCATGACGTGTCACCAGTTTCCTGTTTTCTGGAGCGCGCGAGAAGGGACCTGGTATTGCCTTCTGAAAAGCTGTCGTTATAGACGACTAATATCTCCGGCTTTGATTTTATTTGATAAATGTGACAATATCATTGTAAAGTATGTTTTTTCAATATAGTTTTATTAGATTATTGAAATTTATTCGGGACGTTAGGCGTGTTGCGTTGTGTGCCTTTGTTCAGGAAGGAGAGCTTCGCGCTACTTTGCTAGCTTTCAGTGCTAATTGACTGGAGAAGAGGACATTCTAAAACCAAACAACGATTGTTCTGGACAAAGGACCCCTTGTACAACATTCTGATGGAAGATCATCAAAAGTAGGACCCATTTTATGATGCTATTTCATATATCTGTCGAACATGTGAAATAGTAGTTTGCGCCCAGATTTTGGGCACGCTCTCGCTATAACTAAGCTGGATGTCGTAATGAAGTTATTTTTAGAATTCTAACACGGCGATTGCATTAAGAACTAGTGTATCTATCATTTCCTATACAACATGTATTTTCTAGTAACGTTTATGAATAGTTATTTGGTCAGAATAGTTGAGTGTCATAAAAATATCCGCACATTCTGGGAAAAAGATGCTACGTTAGCACAATGTATAACCACTGATTTCAGCTCTAAATATGCACATTTTCGAACAAAACATAAGTGTATGTATAACCTGATGTTATAGGACTGTCATCTGATGAAGGTTTATGAAGGTTAGTGAAAATTAATATCTTTTGCTGGTTTATTCGCTATCGCTAACGTGCCTATTGCTATCGCTAACGTGCCTTGATGAATGAATGCAGTAGTGTGGTAGGCTATTGTAGTAAGCTAATATAATGCTATATTGTGTTTTCGCTGTAAAACACTTAAAAAATCGGAAATATTGGCTGGATTCACAAGATGTTTGTCTTTAATTTGCTGTACACCATCGATTTTTCAGAAATGTTTTATGATGAGTATTTAGGTATTTGACGTTGGTGTCTGTAATTACTCTGGCTGCTTCGGTGCTATTTCTGACGGTAGCTGTGATGGTAGCTGCAATGTAAAACTGATTTATACCTCAAATATGCACATTTTTCGAACAAACATAGATTTATTGTATAACATGTTATAAGACTGTCATCTGATGAAGTTGTTTCTTGGTTAGTTTGGTTGGTTCTTGGTTAGTCAGGTTGGCTTTGTGCATGCTACCTGTGCTGTGAAAAATGTCTGTTCTTTTTTGTATTTGGTGGTGAGCTAACATAAATATATGTGGTGTTTTCGCTGTAAAACATTTAAAAAATCGGACATGTTGACTGGATTCACAAGATGTGTATCTTTCATTTGCTGTATTGGACTTGTTAATGTGTGAAAGTTAAATATTTCTCAAAAATATTTTTTAAATTTTGCGCTCTGCCTTTTCAGTGGAATGTGGGAGGAGTTCCGCTAGCGGAACCCCAGTCCTAGACAGGTTAAGTGTTGCAGTCATTTCAGTTGCTTTAGTAGCTGACATGTATAGTGTTGAGTCATCTGCATACATCGACACACTTTACTTTACTACACGCTTTACTCAAAGCCAGTTGCATGTCGTTAGTAAAGATTTTAAAAATGAAAGGGGTCTAGACAGCTGCCCAGGGGAATGCCTGATTCTACCTGGATTATGTTGGAGAGGCTTCCATCAAAGAACACCCTCTGTGTTCTATTAGACAGGTAACTCTTTATCCACAATATAGCAGGGGTTGTAAAGCCATAACACATTAGTTTTTCCAGCAGCAGACTATGATCAATAATGTCAAAAGACGCACTGAAGTCTAACAAAACGGTCCCCACAATCTTTTTGTTATCAATTTCTCTCAGCCAATCATCAGCCATTTGTGTAAGTGCTGTGCTTGTTGAATGTCCTTCCCTATAAGTGTGCTGAAAGTCTCTTGTCAATTTGTTTACTGTAAAATAGCATTGTAAGTTTTTTCCAGAACTTTACTAAGGGTTGCTAACAGGATAATTGGTTGGCTATTTGAGCCAGTAAAGGGGGCTTTACTATTCTTAGGGGATCATTGATAAGTCAATCTCTCAATGCAGCCTTATAATGCTGTGAAAGGATCCAGGAACCCAAATGATTTGGGTGGATCCAATCCTCCTTATAAAACGTGTTTTGTTTCCAAAAGGTATCGAAATTGTCAACAAAAGTTACACCCATTGAGCTGCAATAATCACGTAGCCAGTTGTGAAGAGAAAGAATCCTGCTAAAGCGTTCAATACCACGATTCAGAGAGGGCTCAGGGCCATATATGATGCGCATTTTATTAGTGTCTAGCAGAGAGTCAATCAGCTCTTATAAAAATCCAGTTTCAACTTGTCAGAGCGATAGAATCGATAGAATCGATGTCAATGTCCTAGCGTAATACATTCAGGAGCAGCTTAGTAATGTAATTTTCGTGTGCTCTGGGATAGGACATCGTTTTTGCACCAGGAACAGTTACATTTCTTACCATGGAGCTGCCCAAAATCACGGCTGGTGAGAAGGATGAGGAAATCCGCCCACTCCCACGCGTCACAGGATGGTGCAGGTCTCCATCAGATGGAAGGTTGCCGATGTCGACTTCTAAATTGTAGGTGAAGTAGTAGGAGTAGGCCCAGCGGCCGCAGACACAGGTACCCCCAGCGACGAAGGTGCAGGAAGATCAGGCTCCAGGGCGGCAAAAAAATTTTTGTATCCGTTTTTTGTATCCGCTCCGGGCCTCTTGTTGGGGGTGTAGACTGCTTTGCGGGAAGCTGCTGTCTTCGACTTCCACGGCTCGTGACATGCTACCATCGTTGATTGCCATGCTCCTCTTGCTGTTTTTCTTCGACTCTGCTATTAGATGTGGGAGGAGAGGCAGGAGATGGCTCCCCTGGCACATGAACTCCGGGCAACACTGGCCAGTTGGATAAAGACAAACAACAAGATGGACATGCATCCAACCCATCTAGCCACCGCCGTAGAAAAGGTAAACATTCCACTCTGCAGTTTCTTATGTAGGCTGGCGACCTGCGTGATCAAGGAAGCCACCTCAAGCCTATAATCCTCTCAAGGAAACAATTGCTGCATTGGAACTCTGAGTGATCCAGTTTGTCCAGAAACAAAGCGTAGTAGATATAGCTCCTACAGTGCTGGAACCGTTCATTTACTTCTCCAGACAAAGAGGGCTCCATTGGAAAACTCATATGGGACTAACTTCGTTAGCTTGATAGCTAACGTAGGCTGACTAACTGCTCCTCCCTATTTAGATCCCCTCCCTCTTATGCAGTACTGATGTTATCAAGGCAATCAATGTAAAAGCGATGGCTATGTGTTGAGATTTACGCCTAGATTGAATCAGATCAAGTATTAACCGGCGATAGCAGACACCTGCATAGTGGATGTTTTGGCGGTGTCGGAGGTGAAACTGAGTTGGATCCTTCAAATCGGTGAGCAGCTGCTCTTGCGATCATTAGCACGAAGCCACACCCACCCCACTCGCATTAGAACACGTGTCAAACTCATTCCACAGAGGACCGAGTGTCTGCAGGTTTTCGCTCCTCCCTTGGTTGATGAATTAAAGTCACTGATTAGTAAGGAACTCCCCTCACCTGATTGTCTAGTGACACTGGGCTCTCCGTGGAATGAGGTTGACACTTGGTGTAGGGCCTTATTAAGCAATAAGGCCTGAGGAGGTGTGGTTGCGGAGTGCCTGGATATAGCCATTAGCAGTGATGTATTGGCCATACTATATACCACAAACACCCAAGGTGCCTTATTGCTATTATAAAATAGCTACCAACATAATTAGAACAGTAAAACATTGTTTTGTTTTTTGTCATACCAGTGGTATACAGTCTGATATACCACTACTTTCAGCCAATCAGTATTCAGGGCTCAAACCACCCTGTTTAAAACATAAATAATCAGTGGCGTAGTGGAGGGTATATGCAGGTCTGTCACGACTTAAGTCGGTCCCTCTCCTTGTTCGGGCGGTGTTCGGCGGTCGACGTCACCGGCCTTCTAGCTATCACTGATCCACTTTTCATTTTCCATTTGTTTTGGCTTTGATTTCTACACACCTGGTTTCAATTCCCCTCATTACATGTTCATTATTTAACCCTCTGGTTTCCCCCATGTTTGTGTGCATGTTTGTTTTATTGTCAGGCTACGATTCTGACGGCTGGTATTATTGTTGCCGGGTTTTGTTGTTACGCCCGTTTATTCGTGGTTCCGGTATTTTTCCTGCACCATTGTATTGTGTTTGTTCTGGTGTTTACTTTATTAAATACCTTGTCCACGCATCTCAGCTCTCTTGTGCCTGACTCCTTTTCACCAGTTACCCACAGCCTTGACAAGGTCACTTATTTTTCAGTGGGCATTGCTTATACTCACAATGCATATCAAAGTAGTGTAGTGGTCTAGTGGAGGTATATTAGTATCAATTAATAAGGTTCATGGAAGAGATCAGAATATTTAGCCTAAAATGATGGTGAACTATGATTTATTTATATTTTAGGTGCAGCAATCTGCACGGCAGTAGGCCTACCCGCTAATGTTCCAAAATGCAATTTGCAAGAAAACACCCTTCTAAAATGTTCACCTCACATGGGAGCGGTTTCATCGACAGAGATAGAAATATCCATTAGAAATTTAGAAAGATGGGAGATCTAAAGATGCAACAACTGTCATGGGTTGCTAATATGACTAGGATAATGCCTTTGCCTGCTAGACAATGAAATAAAGTTTAAAGAAAACCAATAGAACAGGAGAACGCATAGTCTTTATAAAATAATTGCCTCCGCGTTTTATGGTGGGATTTTGGCTAAAAACTACTATTTTTTTTATTTTACCTTTATTTAACGAGGCAAGTCAGATCCCGGATCCGGGAGCATCCTCATCAAAAAAGCTGACTAACATAGCCTAGCCTAACGGGACAGGGATATCATATAATATAATTTTCATGAAATCACAAGTCCAATACAGCAAATGAAAGATAAACATCTTGTGAATCCAGCCATCATTTCCGATTTTTAAAATGTTTTACAGCGAAAACACAATATGTATTTATATTAGCTAACCACAATAGCCAAACACACAACGCCATGTTTTCACCATGTTTCCACCGCATAGGTAGCTTTCACAAAACCCAGAAATAGAGATAAAATGAATCACTAACCTTGAACAACTTCATCAGATGACAGTCTTATAACATCATGTTATACAATACATTTATGTTTTGTTCGAAAATGTGCATATTTGAGGTATAAATCGTAGTTTTACATTGCAGCCACCATCACAAATAGCACCAAAGCAGCCAGAATAATTACAGAGAGCAACGTGAAATACATAAATACTCATCATAAAACATTTATGAAAAATACATGGTGTACAGCAAATGAAAGATAAACATCTTGTGAATCCAGCCAATATTTCCGATTTTTTAAGTGTTTTACAGCGAAAACACAATATATATTTCTATTAGCTCACCACAATAGCCAAACACACAACGCCATTTATTCACCGCCAAAATAGCTTTCACAAAAACCAGCAATAGAGATAAAATTAATCACTAACCTTTGGACAACTTCATCAGATGACAGTCTTATAACATCATGTTATACAATACATTTATGTTTTGTTCGAAAATGTGCATATTTAGAGCTGAAAATCGTGGTTATACATTGTGAATACGTAGCAACAATTCACCAAAATGTCCGGAGATATTTTGGACAGTCACCTAATCTAACCAAAGAACTCATCATAAACTTTACTAAAAAATATATGTTGTACAGCAAATGAAAGATACACTGGTTCTTAATGCAACCGCTGTGTTAGATTTTTAAAAATAACTTTACTACAACATACAGCATGAGACAGCGCTCACCTATTCTCCGCCGTGTTGGAGCCAACATATTACACAAAAATACGAAATAACATCATAAATATTTTCTTACTTTTGTTGATCTTCCATCAGAATGTTGTGCAAGGAGTCCTAGGTCCAGAATAAATCGTTGTTTGGTTTTAGAATGTCCATTTCTTCTGTCGAATTAGCAACTTTGGCTAGCATTGTGGCGCAAACATGCCCATCAACTCTTGGCGCCTGGAACGAAAAATTCCAAAATTCCCAATAAACGTCGAATAAACTGGTCAAACTCGGTTGAAAATCCTACTTTATGATGTTCTTCTCATATGTATCCAATAAAATCAGAGCCGGAGCAATTCGTCGTGTATACCGAACGCTTTTCAGAAGACAATGTGAGGTTCCCCGGCGCGCAGTTGAAAACTGACAAAAGAGCGGACCTGTCACTCCAAAAGCTCTTATTCGGCCCCACATCAAGCTAGACACCCCATTCAACCTTCTACTGCCTGTTGACATCTAGTGGAAGGCGTATGAAGTGCATACAGATCCATAAATAAAAGCCAGTTGAATAGGCAGGCCCTGACACAGAGCCTCATTTTCCAAATTTTTACTTCCTATATGGAAGTTTGCTGCCAAATGAGTTCTGTTTTACTCACAGATATAATTCAAACAGTTTTAGAAACTTCAGAGTGTTTTCTATCCAATAGTAATAATAATATGCATATTGTATGATCTATAACAGAGTACGAGGCCGTTTAATTTGGGCACGATTTTTTCCAAAGTGAAAACAGCGCCCCCCTATTAAGAAGAAGTTTAATAAAAAGTGCAATAATTTATGTCTTTAGCTAGCAACGCACTACTACCAAAGTTCCCTCTAAACGCACGTGCGTGTGCCTGCAGTAGACTGGAGACTGCCACGCAGCTCCCCATGACTGCTGCACAGAAATATCAGCCCACAGAGAGAAGCACAAGATTGCACTTCACTCAACTTTCTAGAGCAGTGGTCACCAACCGGTTGATTGCGATTGACTGGTCGATATCCAAGGCATTCATAGTCGATTGCCAAACATTTCTGTAGAAAACCCAACCATAAAGCCTTGTGCTCTTAATTTTGGGCTGTTGTCGGTCGGTGTACCCAATTCAGCTGCTGCGCGCCGGGTAGGCGAACTGTTGCCATTTTGAACCATTGCATGTGTCTGAAGGTACAAACTCTAATCTTCCCAACGGGTCCAGAGAGCAAAGTAAGTGCTGTTTTTATGTATAAGCTCATGTTTAAATTCTTACTCAGCAGTGTCAACACTTTGTATTCAACACTTTTATAAATCATAAAATGTGGGTTCTTCCTACTTCCACTCAGAGCTACAACAAGCACTGCAGCAGTAATGAATGAGTAGGAAAGTGTATCTACAGGCTTGCGTTATTGTTATTATTAGCATCTTGGGTCGTTTTTAATATCGAGAAATATTTAACTCTCTCTGTTCATTGGAGTAACAACATGAATTTGTGCATGAGGCAGAAATCATGCTGTGCTACTCGAGTTTCGCCAGTTTCACCCTTATGAAAAAATATTGCAGTCAGAAGTGCAGTATAACGTCCAAAATAACAGTTTTTTTACTGCAGAAACTTTGCAGTGTAACTGCAGTTAGAGTGCAGTATAACTGCAGTTCAACTACTGCGTCCAAAATACCACAGTCGACTGCAGTTAATGCACTTTTACTGCAGTTTCAAAACGGCAATCTTTTTTTGTAAGGGCAGTGGAGTAAAGGGAGAGCGGAGGGATGTTGAGAAGCAAACCCTCAGTCTGCTGCTCTTTCCCATCGCTGAGACTGACCATCATATGCAGGCACCATCAGCCCAGTAAAATAAAATAAAAAGCAAATAATATAAATGTGTGGCCAGTAACCGAAAAGTTGCTGGATCGAATCCCCGAGCTGACAAGGTAAAATCTGTCGTTCTGCCCACTGTTCCCCGGGCGCCGAAGACGTGGATGTCGATTAAGGCAGCCTCTCTGATTTAGAGGGGTTGGGTTAAATGCGGAAGACACATTTCAGTTGAAGACATTCAGTTGTACAACTGACTAGGTATCCCACTTTCCTTTTCAGTACTGTTTTAAATTGGTTAATGTTGCATAGGCTTACGTTTTTTAAGTCATGTTTTTTTAAAAAGTGGTAGATCTGAGTGGTAGATCTCGGCTTGCATTTTGACTCAAAGTGATCTTGAGGTTGGTGTAACGGCCGTCGTATGAAGAAGGTGTGGACCAAAGCGCAGCGTGGGAAGTGTTCATGACATTTATTTAAAAAACTGAACACTGAGACAAAATAACAAAATGTAACAACACAAAACAGTTCTGTCTGGTGAAGACACAAAAACAGAAAAACAACTAACCACAAAAACCATGTGGGAAAAAGCTACCTAAGTATGGTTCTCAATCAGAGACAACGATAGACAGCTGCCTCTGATTGAGAACCACACCCGGCCAAACAACAAAGAAATACAAAACATAGAAAATGAACATAGAATGCCCACCCAAATCACACCCTGACCAAACCAAAATAGAGACATAAAAAGATCTCTACGGTCAGGGCATGACAGTTGGTGACCGCAGTTCTAGAGTTTTCCATTTTAACTATCAACGTTTCCCTTTACTGTGGGGCAATTGTGATTGAATCAACACAATATTATCCACTTTCAGCATACTGAAACAAAACAAACTATGCAAGAGATTTTGTTGTAGGCAGAAGGCTTCGGAGTAGGATTCTATTGCATTGACATGCACTATTCAGCCCGTACTCTACACAGACTGGTGCGACATAAACAATCAGAGCTGCAGTAGGCCTATATGCAAATAGACCATTGCATATAGGTCTACTGCATTGTCTATATTATATGGATCTGCATTGTCTATGTTATATGGATCTGTGCCATTTACTTTGAACTGGACTGTGCTTACAACATGGACTGTGTTTACAGCAGGAGCGGTTGTGAGTAGATGCGCTTGTTTTGCAATCAAAGGGAGAGCTGCATGTAGCCACGTGTGCACACTTTGTTCATGTCATTTGCTAGTCAGTTAGTTATTAGCCCAGTTATAGATCATTTGTAGACAGCAATAGGGGAGTGATTTCTTCCTGCAAGAGCACAAAACGTATACATTTCTAGACATCTTTGAAAAGCGAGTCAGGTAAAGAGCTTTTTTTTGTCTTCAAGGGGCAGTGTTGTATTTTGAGAGAGGCTTGAATAAGCTAAGTAGCCAATAGGCAGAGGGTAGCATAATTTGTCTGATTCTCTGTAATAATGGTATGGGAATAACAATGCATTTTATTTTGTAAAGTGGTTTCTTGCATCAAACAACACAACAACATTTTCAGTCACCTCCTTGTCTGAAGGACAAGTGGATAAACAGGTTAATGTCAAGCCATGCATGTTTCATGGAATGTAGGCCTACATTGAACACCACACATTGGCTGCAACTGTAGGCTGAATGATAGAACAGCTATTTCCATGTTAAAACGTTATGGGATGCATTCATTCCATTGTTTTTGATGGTAGGCCACTCTGGTAGGCCTACATTATGATCAAATAGCGACAGTAGCCTACATGGCCACTGTTAAAACTGTAACTTAAAGCGGGTAAAGCCTCAATGTTCACAGTAAACGCTTGTTGGAAGTTGCACAGAATTTTCACAATGTTCAAGTTTGCGCTCAGCAGACCTGAAATTTGCTCTGTGCCAAACATTTTGAGGGAACATTGACTACTACTACTTTTACAGATCCACTGCCCAACCATGCAATTTATAAACTTGATCTCCACGGTAAAAAGCATATAGACATTATCTCCAAAATGTGTAAGATTGTTGCAATATTGAAATGAGATTTCCACTGTGTCCAATAGCAATGAATGTGTCAGGAGGAGACAGACAGGCAGCTTTTATCAGTCAGCTGTAACGTTAGTTCTCCTTCTCGTCTGAGGAGGAGCAAGGATCGGACCAATATGCAGCGAGGTATGAAGACATAATAATTTATTTAAAGAAAGACGAACACGAAAAAACTCTTAACAAACTACAAAACAATAAACGACGTAAACAGACCTGAACATGAGAACTTACAGACAACGAAGAACGCACGAACAGGAACAAACTCACAAACGAAACAGTCCCGTGTGGCATAAACACTAACACAGGAACAATCACCCACAAACAAACAGTGTGAACAGCCTACCTTCATATGGTTCTCAATCAGAGGAAACGTAAAACACCTGCCCCTGATTGAGAACCATATCAGGCTAATTGAAAAGAACCCAACATAGAAACACATAACATAGAATGCCCACCCAGCTCACGTCCTGACCATACTAAACAAAGACAAAATAAAGGAAATAAGGTCAGGAACGTGACAGTACCCCCCCCCCCCCAAGGTGCGGACTCCGGCCGCAAAACCTGAACCTATAGAGGAGGGTCTGGGCGGGCATCTGTCCACGGTGGCGGCTCTGGCACTGGACGTGGTCCCCACCCCACCATAGTAAATCCCCGCTTCCGTGGCCTCCTCCTAACGGCCACCCTCCATATAAACCCCACTGGATTAAGGGGCAGCACCGGACTGAGGGGCAACACCGGACTGAGGGGCAGCACCGGACTGAGGGGCAGCACCGGACTGAGGGGCAGCTCCGGACTGAGGGGCAGCTCCAGACTGAGGGGCAGCTCCGGACTGAGGGGCAGCTCCCGACTGAGTGACGGCTCTGGCAGGTCATGGCTGGCTGACGTCTCTGGCAGGTCATGGCTGGCTGACGGCACTGGCAGGTCATGGCTGGCTGACGGCACTGGCAGGTCATGGCTGGCTGACGGCACAGGCAGGTCATGGCTGGCTGACGGCTCTGGCAGGTCATGGCTGGCTGACGGCACTGGCAGGTCATGGCTGGCTGACGGCACTGGCAGGTCATGGCTGGCTGACGGCACTGGCAGGTCATGGCTGGCTGACGGCTCTGGCAGGTCATGGCTGGCTGAAGGCACTGGCAGGTCATGGCTGGCTGACGGCTCTGGCAGGTCATAGCTGGCGGGCGGCTCTGGCTGCTCCTGTCTGGCGGGCGGCTCTGGCTGCTCCTGTCTGGCGCGCGGCTCTGGCTGCTCCTGTCTGGCGGGCGGCTCTGGCTGCTCCTGTCTGACGGGCGGCTCTGGCTGCTCCTGTCTGACGGGCGGCTCTGGCTGCTCCTGTCTGACGGGCGGCTCTGGCTGCTCCTGTCTGACGGGCGGCTCTGGCTGCTCCTGTCTGACGGGCGGCTCTAGCGGCTCCTGTCTGACGGATGGCTCTAGCGGCTCCTGTCTGGCGGACGGCTCTAGCGGCTCCTGTCTGGCGGACGGCTCTAGCGGCTCCTGTCTGACGGACGGCTCTAGCGGCTCAGGACAGACGGGCGGCTTTGAAGGCTCAGGACAGACGGGCGGCTTTGAAGGCTCAGGACAGACGGGCAGTTCAGACGGCGCTGGGCAGACGGATAGCGCAGGCGGCACTGGGCAGACGGATAGTGCAGGCGGCTCTGGGCAGACGGATAGTGCAGGCGGCACTGGGCAGACGGCAGACTCTGGCCGGCTGAGGCGCACAGTAGGCCTAGTGCGTGGTGCCGGAACTGGTGGTACCGGGCTAAGGACACACACCTTAAGGCTAGTGCGGGGAGCAGCAACAGGGCGCACAGGGCTCTGGAGACGCACAGGAGGCTTGGTGCGTGGTGTAGGCACTGGTGGTAATGGGCTGGAGACACGCACCACAGGGCTACTGCGTGGAGTAGGAACAGGGCTCTGGAGACGCACAGGAAGCCTGGTGCGTGGTGTTGGCACTGGTGGTACTGGGCTGGGGCGGGGAGGTGGCGCCGGATATACCGGACCGTGCAGGCGTACTGGCTCCCTTGAGCACCGAGCCTGCCCAACCTTACCTGGTTGAATGCTCCCCGTAGCCCGACCAGTGTGGGGAGGTGGAATAACCCGCACTGGGCTGTGTTGGCGAACCGGGGACACCATGCGTAAGGCTGGTGCCATGTATGCCAGCCCGAGGAGACGCACTGGAGACCAGACGCGTTGAGCCGGCTTCATGGCAACTGGCTCAATGCTCAATCTAGCCCGGCCAGTGCGGGGAAATGGAATAACCCGCACCGGGCTAAGCACACGTACAGGAGACACTGTGCGCTTTACCGCACAACACGGTGTCTGCCCGTACTTTCGCTCTCCACGGTAAGCTCTGGGAGTTGGCATAAACACTAACACAGGAACAATCACCCACAAACAAACAGTGTGAACAGCCTACCTTCATATGGTTCTCAATCAGAGGAAATGTAAAACACCTGCCCCTGATTGAGAACCATATCAGGCTAATTGAAAAGAACCCAACATAGAAACACATAACATAGAATGCCCACCCAGCTCACGTCCTGACCATACTAAACAAAGACAAAATAAAGGAAATAAGGTCAGGAACGTGACACCAGCTGAAATCATAAATCAGCATAATTTTTATGGATATACAAAGAAATGCCAATAGAAAAACAGGTAAAATGAAATGCAGCTAGTTTGCTGTCTTTCCATCTTCAGTCTGAAGTGATTGTGTTGTAGTTGGATAGCTAGCATGGGGGGAAGAGCCTACATAGCAAGCATTTTTGTTTGCCATAACAAACTGCAAAGTTCTCGAACTATCAACCAGCGTTTGGTTAGTTTTGCTTTACATGGCAGTCTATATGAATAGAACTAATGACCAGAGAACGCCTGAAATTCCAATGTTCGTGAATGTAGCATCACATTTTGTTAAATTGAGGGTTCAGGAAAGAATCTTACTTTTTAATGCTGGTAACCCATTGTATAAAATAAATAATATACTCCAGTCCATGTGTTATGGCATTTTTATCATGGCTTTGCCTCATGGCTATGACCACATCACAGCCATGATAAAAATGTCATAACACATGGGCTGTTATGTATTATTACTTAAATAGCCTACACTTTCCTCATTCTGAACTTCTAACGCGAGTAGGACGGGTGTGGCTTCCTGAAAATGACCCAGAGCAGCAGCTCACAGATTTGACAGCTCAAACCGCCAAACACCAGCTACTGTATGTAGAGCCTATGTAACGCCGTTTGGGTCTTTGCGTGTCAAAAAAGATACACGTCAAATAACACTATTTGACCGTTAAATAAACTTTTAATTTGACACGTCAAATAACACAGTTATATTATAGAATGATGTGTGTATGGAAGGCCAAAAGGTTCAAATCGTGTTACCCGGAACACGTCTTAACACTTGTAATTATAATTTTTCACTTGCTTTTTTCAAGTGTCAAATGTCATTTTTTGTACACGTGTTCTTTACACCTGTCCATTGTGCATTTACAGGTGATTAGAAAGCTTGTTATGGTAATTTTTACACACGTTCATTACATCTGTTCAGTGTGCATTTACAGGTGATTAGAACGCTTGTTATGGACATTTTTACACGCGTTCATTACACCTGTGCAGTGTGTATAACATGCGTTCATTACACCTGTTCACTGTGCATTACATGCGTTCATTAAACCTATTCAGTGTGCATTTACAGGTGATTATAACGCTTGTCTGTCTAGAGTCTCGCTCCAGAGACTGGGGGGTCCGACCCCCGCCCGTAGCCACTTCATCCAGCCAGCTCCCTGTCCCAAGGAGAAGGGGGGAGAGGACCCAGTGAGGGCCACCAGGGGACGCCACTACATTCAGCCAGCTCCCTGCATGGGCTGGGGCAACCCAGGGGGCGCTACTTCATCCAGCCAGCTCCCTGTTCCAGCTATAGAGAGAAATAGTATGGCGTATTTTTGTAGGTATTAACTCCGCCATGGTTCGTTCAACAGCCTATAGGGTAATAAATGGGGGTTTTGTAGTTTTTCTGTATTATTGCCGAAAACGACTTATTTGGCAAATGCAGGCTTATTAAATGTTATATGTTTTGTTCTATGAGATAATCTTCGTCAGCTAACATCACATTTTGTGATTTCTTTTTAAGCATTTATGCACATAAAGCACAAAGGCTTCATAATTGATAAAGGTCATGTTAAATGACTGATATTATCTCCTAGAAGAAAACTTATAAGATCTTCTAAGCCCTTCTTATCCTGACCTTATTTTCGGCATTTTGTCATATTTCTTCCATTATTACATTTACATTTGAGTAATTTAGCAGATGCTCTGGTAATATTTTACTAAATACATATACAGGGATATCTTTTAGCATTTTCCTCACAGTAACACTTTGTCTTTATTAGTCCTATTACACCAATTATTTATATATCGGTGGGTCCCAAGCGGGATGGTTGAGCTAACGTGGGCTAATGTGATTAGCCTGTCTAGGACAGGGGTTCCGCTAGCGGAATGAAATAGCAGCCAATGAAATAGCAGGGCGCCAAATACAAATCAACAGAAATCTCATAAATCAAATTTCTCAAACATACAAGTATTAGGCACCATTTTAAAGATAAAATTCTCGTTAATCCAGCCACAGTGTCTGATTTCAAAAATGCTTTACAGCGAAAGCTCCACAAACGATTATGTTAGGTCACCACCAAGTCACAGAAAAACCCTGCCATTTTTCCCGCCAAAGAGAGAAGTCACACAAAGCACAAATAGAGATAAAATTAATCACTAACCTTTGATGATCTTCATCAGATGACACTCATAGGACTTCATGTTACACAATACATGTATGTTTTGTTCGGTAAAGTTCATATTTATATCCAAAAATCGTATTTTACATTGGCGTGTTACGTTCAGTAGTTCCAAAACATGCAGTGATATTGCAGAAAGCCACATGAATTCCCAGAAATACTCATAATAAATGTTGATGAAAATACAACTATTATACATGGAACTTTAGATACACTTCTCCTTAACTTCTTTATGATAGGGGGCAGCATTTTCACTTTTGGATGAATTGCGTGCCCAGAGTGAACTGCCTCCTACTCAGTCCCAGATGCTAATATGCATATATGCATATTATTAGTATTGGATAGAAAACACTCTGAAGTTTCTAAAACTGTTTGAATGATGTCTGTGAGTATAACAGAACTCATATGGCAGGCAAAAACCTGAGAAAAATCCAAACAGGAAGTGGGAAATCAGAGGTTTGTAGTTTTTGAACTCACCCCTATCGAATACACAGTAGGATATGGGTTAATTTGCACTTCCTACGGCTTCCACTAGATGTCAACCGTCTTTAGAACGTTGTTTCAGGCTGCTCATGTGAAGGGGGGCCGGATGGGAGCTGTTTGACTAAGGGGTCTGCCTACAGCCTCGTTCTCAGTCACACGCTTTCACTTGAGAGGTAGCTCTCGTTCAATTGCTTTTCTACAGACAATGGAATTCTCCGGTTGGAACATTATTGAACTTTTATGATAAAAATATCCTAAAGATTGATTCTATACTTAGTTTGACAAGTTTCTTCGACCTGTAATATAACTTTTTGAACGTTTCGTCCAAATGGACCAGATCGCGCTTTTGGATTTGTTTACCAAACGCCCTAACAAAAGAAGCTATTGGACATCAATGGACATAAATGATGGACATTATCGAACAAAACAAGCATTTATTGTGGAACTGCGATTCCTGGGAGTGCATTCTGATGAAGATCATCAAAGGTAAGTGAATATTTATAATGCTATTTATGAATAATGTTGACTACCCAACATGGCGGATATTTCTCTGGCTGGTTTGGGCTCTGAGCGCCGTTCTCAGATTATGCTTTTTCCGTAAAGTTTTTTTGAAATCTGACACAGCGGTTGCATTAGCATGAGGTTGTAAGTAACAAGAAAATTTCCCAGGACATAGACATATCTGATATGGGCAGAAAGCTTAAATTCTTGTTAATGTAACAGCACTGTCCAATTTACAGTAGCTATTACAGTGGAAGAATACCATGATATTGTTTGAGGAGAGTGCATAGTTATGAACTTGAACATGTATTAATAAACCAATTAGGCACATTTCACCAGTCTTGATACAACATTTTGAACAGAAATGTAATGGTTAATTGAATTAGTCTAAAACTTTGCACATTCACTGCTGCCATCTAGTGGCCAAAATATATATTGCACTTAGACTCCTAAGTGACATAATGGCCTTTCTATTGCATTTAAAAGATGATGGAACAAAAGAAAATCATGTTTTTTCTTTGCATTATCTTTTACCAGATCTAATGTGTTATATTCTCCTACATTAATTTCACATTTCCACAAACTTCAAAGTGTTTCCTTTCAAATGGTATCAAGAATATGCATATCCTTGCATCAGGTCCTGAGCTACAGGCAGTTAGATTTGGGTATGTCATTTTAGGTGAACATTTTAAAAAGGGGTTCTTAAGAGGTTATTAATTTATGCTCTGAAAAATCTATTCAGTTCCTCCACATTTAAATAAATGGCGGCCAACTTGAAAACAGGCTGTTGTGACTGATTTTACATTAAATCTATGATGACTCTATGAAACTTTTCCAATGGGGCTCCTTGTTCTGTGGGAAGTTTGGTGTAGTTATCATCTATGGTACGATGTGATAATAAAGCACATCCCAGAGCTGCCCAATCTGTCTCATCAATATACCCTAAAAATGCATACAGTATGACCTTAGACCCTCCCAAAGTGGACCCATGGAGATGGCATTAACATTCCAATTCTTTTATACATTATTTCATACCTCAAGTTAATAACATATCAAGTACCTTATTTTGCAAATATTGTTCCCGGATAATACAAAATTACATTGCATATCCTCAATCCTGTTGTTCCAAATAACCAATGCCATTTAGCTACCTCCTATAAGTGGTTATCATACCAAAACATAACCCACAGACATGGACCTTAATGAAAATTGTCATTAGACTTTGCCACAACAAAGTAGGAAAATGTGTGAAATTTGGCCCTCTGGGCCATGTACTTATCTTACCTACGTTGAAATGCTTTTAATGTTCTTCTTGTGAAACGCATAAAAAAATGCCCACGTTAATTTCTACTCCCGTCTCATGTCCTGTCCTTATATTAGTTGTATAAGTAATACAGTGTGCTATACAACAAAACTGGCGACGAGGAAGAAACGTTCTCACGTTTGTGCTCATCATCTTTGGCAGAAAGTCTGAGTTAAAGTAGTTTTTATTTCTTCGCCGTAGAAAGACGCAAACAAAACGTGGAGCTAGCCAGTCGAGTGATGCTAGCTAGCTTTTGATGTCACGGCAACGAGAGCCTCGAGGGATAGGAAGAGTTTCGTTGCAGGAGAAAGTGAAGTCAGCGTGAGTTAAAAGAAAGAAAGAAAAGGGTCTGGGAGTAAGGGACCGTCTGAAAAGTGTGAGAAAGAAATAAACCGAAAATGTCTATATTGATTGGAAATATAGGATCATTTGATGAATCCTCTGAACAATGGAGTTATTACACAGAACGTTTTGAGTGCTTTGTGTTGGCAAATGGAATTAAAGCAGAAGTCGTTGTGCCAACATTTTTGACTGTTATGGGAGGAAAAACATTCAATCTACTGCGCAGCCTAGTAACGCCTGAAAAACCAGGTGATAAATCATAAAATGACATTGTGGCTACCTTAAAAGGACATTATTCTCCCAAACCACTGATAATCGCAGAGAGATTCCGGTTTCATAAGAGAAATCAAGATGAAGGGGAATCAATCTCACAGTTTGTGGCTGTATTGAAACAGTTATCTGAACACTGTGAATTTGTGAGATCAATGAGTGACACTATACGTGATAGGTTAGTGTGTGGCATGCACAGCGACGCAATTCAGAAACGCCTTTTGACTGAGAGTAACTTAACATTGCAGAGAGCAATAGAAGTGAGTACGTCAATGGAAATGGCAAATAAAGACGCACAACAGCTAAGTGCATCGACCAAAGTGCATAAGGTGTCTACGTGGTTAAAAAACAAGGCAGGAGGTGGCAAGCCATGCTATCGCTGTGGGAAACCAGGTCACCAAGCAGAGGAGTGTTGGTGCAAAGACTTAGACTGCAGAAGTTGTGGGGAAAAGGGTCACATCGAACGTGCATGTAAAAACAAAAAGACACAATCAAACAAAAGTACTGAACAAAGGAAAAGCGACTTCAGGAAGTACAAAAAGAAAGTGCATAAAATGGAGCACACAGAGGATGAACAAAGTGATACCCTGTCTGAAGGGGAAGAATCTTTGCATGTTATGTCCATTTCAGACAATGGATACGGCTACTGGGTGACACCGCTACTGGATGGAAACGCTGTACGGATGCAAGTGGACACTGGAGCAGCCATATCTTTACTGTCTGAGGCTGTATACAAGGATAAACTACATCACCTCACACTACAGCCCACAAAGATGACGCTGAAAACATACACCGGTGAGTTTGTTCCAGTGAGAGGAAGCGTGATTGTTACGGTGGAGCTCAACAAACAGAAGGTAAAGCTACCACTCTATATTGTGAAAGGCAACCATCCAGCATTGCTAGGACGCACATGGCTGGAAAAGATCAAACTAAACTGGCAGGAAATTCACATGGTTGCAAAAGAGGACACAAACCTACAAGGGATATTGAGGAAACACGCGGATGTGTTCAAAAGGAGAACTTGACAGTATGAAGGACATAACAGTTAAACTGACCGTGAAACCAGACAGCAAGCCAAAATGCTTCAAAGCTAGACCTGTCCCATACGCCATAAAACCAAAAGTTGAAATTGAGCTACACAGACTAGTCGAGAGTGGAGTATTGGATCCAGTGAATGTTAGTGAATGTTAGTACACCCATTGTTCCAGTCATAAAAAAAGATGGATCACTCAGACTCTGTGGTGATTTCAAAGTCACCATTAACCCAGTCTTGACTGCTGAAAAATATCCACTACCCCTCATTGACGACCTCTTTTCTGGTTTAGCTGGAGGACAAAAATTCAGTAAGATAGACTTATGTCAGGCCTATCTACAGATGCATGTGGACCAAGAGTCACAAGAACTGTTGACCATACTGACTCACAAAGAACTGTACAGGTACCGGAGGCTTCCTTTTGGAATCACCTCAGCTCCGGCCTTGTTTCAGAGAGCTATGGACCAGATACTGAGCGGGCTCACTAGGGTCCAATGTTACCTCGATGATCTACTCATCACCGGCAAAGACGAGCAGGAGCACCTGAGAAACCTGAACGCTACACTACAGAGATTGGAGGAGTACGGTCTAAGGGTCCGGAAGGACAAATGCAAGTTTTTCTGGCCCTCTTGAGTACCTGGGCCACGTCATCGACAGTTTGGGGCTCCACAAGGTGCCATCGAAGGTGAAGGTCCTTGTGGAAGCTCCATCCCCACAGAACGTGAGTCAGCTGAGATCATTCTTAGGACTACTGACATACTACGCAAAGTTTGTGCCAAACCTAGCTAACATGTTAAAGCCACTGCATGAACTTTTGAACAAAACCAAACAGTGGAAGTGGACAGACAGATGTGAGGCCTTCAAGAAAGTGAAAACAGCCTTAGCTCAGTCAGAGGCCCTAACCCACTTCAACCCCAACTTGCCATTACAGTTGGCATGTGATGCATCGCCTTATGGCGTTGGTGCAGTTGTCTCACACATCATGCCATCAGGTGAAGAAAGGCCAATTGCTTTCGCATCACGGACCTTAAGTAAAGCCGAGAGCAATTATGCACAGATAGAGCGTGAAGCACTCGCCATTGTGTTTGGAGTTAAGAAATTTCATCAGTTTCTGTTTGGCCGACGATTCACACTGCTGACGGACCATAGACCCCTCACCTCCATCTTTGGTCCCCACACCGGCATTCCGTCGCTTGCAGCCAGCCGCATGCAGCGATGGGCGTTATTGTTATCTGTTCACCAGTACGATATCAAGTACAGAAGGTCTGAGCAGCACTGCAATGCAGACGGCCTCTCAAGGCTTCCCTTACCTGTCACACACACTGAGCAATCCCAGGCTGAAATCTTCTACTTCAAGGAAGTGGCGAACGCCCCAGTTACATCTGTCCAAGTGAAAAAGTTCACCCACACTGATCCATTGATGTCTGAGGTCGTGGACATTGTCACTCGTGGAAAAGAAGTAGAGATGTCGGACAGCCTACAACCTTACCTAGTGAGGAGAAACGAGCTCACAGTTCAGTTTGGATGCTTGCTATGGGGTTTTCGAGTAATCATACCGCCGCCACTGAGAAGGCAGGTGCTTGAAGAACTCCATTCAGGGCACTGTGGCATGGTGCGAATGAAGGAGATTGCACGCAGCTACTTTTGGTGGCCAGGTCTGCACGCAGCTATCGAAGACACGGTCAAGTCAGGTTCTGCATGTCAAAAGATGAGGAACATACCTCAGCTAGCGCCACTACACCCATGGGACTTCCCAGAAGAGCCTTGGCAGCGAGTCCACATAGACTATGCAGGCCCACTGGAGGATTGTATGTTCTTAGTCGTAGTTGACGCACACAGTAAATGGCCTGAGGTCACAGTGATGAAGAGCACCTCAGCGGAGAGAACCATCGAAGAGCTACGGTCAATCTTCAGTCGCTTCGGCTTGCCAACGCAACTCGTTAGTGATAATGGCCCCCAACTGGTGTCTGAAGAGTTCCGGTCATTCATGGAAGCAAATGGAATTCAACACATCAAGTCAGCGCCGTATCACCCTGCAACGAACGGCCTCGCTGAAAGGTTTGTCCAAACAATGAAGCAAGCTTTTCATCACAAGGGAACGGCTCCCTTAATAGGCATCTAAACACCTTCCTGTTAACATACAGAAACACTCCCCACGCTACAACCAAAGTGGCACCCGCGTCAGCCATGATGAAAAGACAGCTTCGCACGCGACTCGACCTCCTGAGACCTCCAAAGACAAAACAGGTTGTACAGACACAACAGCGAGCACAGGTGGAGAGACGGAGCAAAGCAAAAGACAGAAGCTTCATGGCTGGAGAGAGTTCTTGCTCGGAACTACCGCAAAGGTCCAAAGTGGATACCAGCCACAGTGTCCTACACAGTTCACACACCGGAAAACATAATCTGGAGGAGACACGTGGATCAACTGTTGCCAGGAACCAACCTCAGAGATGACTCATGTCAAGTGACAAACCAAGATCAGCTACTGGAGACCTACCATGACTACGAGCCATCACCTGAACATCCACTGCAGCAACCTACAAATGTGGAAAGTGCTCCAGACTCACCTGAACCAGCCAGAGTGCCTACGCAGGGTACTGTTGCACCCCAGTCTGGGCATACACCATCACCACTCAGACTCAGAGATAATGTGACTGTAGACTCACCTGTACGTCGTCATTACCCTGCAAGAGAAAGACGACCCCCTGACAGGTTGACTATTTAGTTCAGACTAACCTCCGACATTGGGGCAGAATACACCCCAGGGTTAAGTCTGGGAACTGAGGCAGTCTACCCTCTTTCCCTAGTTTAGAAAAGGTTATTCTGAAAAGTTCATTTATTTACATTAAGAGAACTTATGTTAAAAAGAAAACAGTAGGCAAAACAGTGAATATTTACTTTTTCCTTATGAGTCATCAATGGTAAAGGGGGAGGATTATGTTGTGTATTGATATTCTAGTTTTGTCCCTTTAGGGCACCTGTAACCCCCTCCTTGCTTACCTACGTTGAAATGCGTTTAATGTTCTTCCTGTGAAACGCATGAAACAATGCCCACGTTAATTTCTACTCATGTCCTGTCCTTATATTAGTTGTATAAGTAATACAGTGTGCTATACAACAATTATTTTATAAAACAATGTTCCTCCAGCCTTCATCTTGAATGGTGATTTCCTACAAATTCTAATGACACTCTAAAACAAACTGAATCCACTAGATGGTGGTGTTTTGACTAAAGTACCTACTTTCCAAAACTCCATCTGATTGTTAGATTAATGTATTAATAGTCACTACCCTTTCCAAGACACAAAGCCTGGATGGAAATATTATTTTTACAAAGGAATTAATAAACTTTTGAGGAAGCTGCAGTGGAGGAAGAACCTAGGTCATTCCAAAGCCCATTTATTCTGTAACAGAGTAATAAATCAAATCAGGATTTATTTATATAGCACATTTCAGACATGAATGTAACACAATGCACTTCACAGAAAAAATAAAAACAGAAATATTTACTACAGAAGAAACATAAGAGGATAAAAAACTAAAGAACAACAATTTAAAACTAAGGACTTAGCACCCTAAGGTAAATGCACCCCTGTCCAGTATATTTACAGCCGATTAGAACACTTGTTATGGGCATTTTTACATGCGTTCATTACACCTGTTCAGTGTTCATTTACATGTGATTAGAACGTGTGTTATGGTCATTTTTACACATGATCATTATCATCACCTGTTCAGCCTATTGGGTAAGGAATGGACTTTGAGTTGTTTTTGGATAATTGCCAAAAACAACTTATTTTGTAGCTAATGTCACATTTTATGATTTGAAAAAAATATTTACATATTGAAAAAAAGCACATAAAGACTTCATAATTCCTAAAGGTATTTTCTTTAATTAGCCATCTATAATTTTTCCTTGTCTGAAGTATCAAGCTCGAAGTTCATGCGGAAAAAAATGGACACTTTGCATCCACCAGATATTGTTTTGAGAAAAGTACCTACTTTTCCAAAACCCTATTTGTTTGATAAATAAATTAAAGCAATAATAGTCACTATACTTTCCAAACCACTAAGGCTGAATTAAAATGTTTTCTAAAAAGGAATTTATAAACTGTTAAGGAGGCAGCGGTGGAAGGACCAGGGTGCCACATTTAAGAGAAATAAGCTTTTTTTGTGTCTGACATCTTTTATTTCAGCTCATGAAACATGAGATCAACACTTTACATGCAAACTGAGACGTCACCGCTCAAATTGGTAATCCAATGTTTTGAGAATAGCTGGCAAGCCGTGTGTTCAGTACATAACATGCAAATATCTCAAATCAAGTTTATTTTATATAGCCCTTCGTACATCAGCTAATATCTCGAAGTGCTGTACAGAAACCCAGCCTAAAACCCCAAACAGCAAGCAATGCAGGTGTAGAAGCACGGTGGCTGGGAAAAACTCCCTAGAAAGGGAGAAATATCATTAGAAATATCTAATGTCATCTTAAGGCTACCTCTGCACTGTTTCTTTTGTCATTGATAGGCTGTACATTAACCTACTTATTCCCTGACATTGTCCAAGTTCTGATTTCTCATTAATTCTCCCTTCCTCCTCCAATGTATTCCATATCGCCCACTTCCTCACTAGACAGTAGCAACAAACTATTTTAAAAAACGGTGCTGATTTCATTCATCAGCATTTTAAAAAAGGTAGACATTTACAGTTGACCTTTCCTCCATCAGTCTAGCTCAAAGCTATGGAGACTGTTTCACTGTGTCAAAAGTAACAGCACAAAACACACATTATTTTCGCAAACATAAAATAATAATTGAGTTTTGACTGAATAGTTATTTATTAATTGTTTCAAAACAATACATTATACTATAGACCTGCTAAATTACTCACATCCAGCATAAAAAACATTAGAAACAGAATAAACTAAAATAATTCTGTATTTATTTCTGATGTAACAATTATTCATGAAGTAAACATTGTATGACTTGGTGAAGGTATGGTAGAAAGAAGCTGTCCGTTTTCTTCCCCCTCCTTCATCCATGGTGCTCGTTCAACATAGCATTTGGAGATTCCTGTGAACATCAACAGTCATAAACATGTCATTCTGAACAGCAACATCTTCCGAATAAGAATTTAGACCAGTTGACAATTCAACAGAATTCAGTCTTGTTCATGTTGATGATCGGTACAACATGAGAGAGATAGCAAGCCATGGTATATCAGACCCTATACCACGGGTATGAGTCAATATTACTTGTTCACTGTTGTAATAGCAATAGTAATTGTTTTTAATAGCAATAAGGCACCTTGGGGGTTTGTGGTATATCGCCAATATACCACGGCTAAGGGCTGTATCCAGGCACTCCACGCTGTGTCGGCCTAGGAACAGCCCTTAGCCGTGGTATATTATTCATACACAACAAACCCCTGAGGTGCCTTATTGCTTAAACACAACACAGATACAGATTATGAGCATGTGAGGTTTCAAATAATAATGTTACTACTACTAGCTTGCCCTCTCCCTGCTTTTCCTGAACATGTTTATCTGATATCGCTAGTTGTTGTTCTAGCTTGCTCTTCCAAAGCAGGCTTCTCTCCTCCTCGCTCGTCTTCATATGCTTGACTACATGATCATCATGTTGTGGCTGTAACATGGACATTGTGTAACAGTATAACTTTAGTACGTCCCCTCGCCCCAACCCGGGCGCGAACCAGGGACCCTCTGCACACATCAACAACAGTCACCCACGAAGCGTCGTTACCCATCGCTCCACAAAAGCCGCGGCCCTTGCAGAGCAAGGGGAACCACTACTTCAAGGTCTGAAAGCGAGTGACGTAACCGATTGAAACGCTATTAGCGCGCTCCACCGCTAACTAGCTAGCCATTTCACATCCGTTACAATTGCATTAGAACAACAACTAGATGCACTCTTAGAAAAAAGGGTTCCAAAAGGGTTCTTCAGCTGTCCCCATAGTATAACCCTTTTTGGTTCAAGGTAGAACCCTTTTGGGTTGGTTCTACTTGGAACCAACAAGGGTTCTTCAAAAAGTTATCCTATGGGGACAGCCGAATATCTTTTTAAGTTCTAGATAGCAACTTGTTTTTCTAAGAGTAACTTTATCAGATAGACATTGTCAGGAAAAGCAGCTCATTTAGCAAGCCAATAAAATGTCTATCTTATATAACTAACATTCTTGTTCAATAGGCTTTCCTCCCAATCTCATCACTGGTCTGCAGATGCTTGAGTACTTGACATTTCCTGGACATTGCATAAGAACAACAATAACTAGAACTAACAACTTTATCAGATAGACATTTTCAGGAAAAGCAGCTCATTTAGCAAGCCAATAAAATACATATTGCATTGGTTCAACCTTGAAATATAGCTACTCAAGATAGAATCTTACCTTTTTATCGCTGTAGCAGTTTGCTCTCACCTCGTCTGGGCACTGCAACAGCCAGATCTTATTCTCCATTCTCTATTGTCTAGATTCTGCAGGGAGCTAGCCTGTTCTCCTAAAACATTAGCTAAGTTGACCAACTTCAGCACATAAATCTCAGCTTGCTAACTAGCAAAGCCAACCAATTACACAACAAATATACACAAAGTAAACATTATTTTCATGTTCTAAACTAATATTAGTTTCAACCAAATGACAAGTACAAAGAACTGTTGCTCTGTTCCACAACGTAACAACCATTAGTTACAGGTTAGAAAGAAGACTATTGCTAGCTAACTAGCCATGCTATTTCAATGAAAATAAGCTAGCTAACCAGCGTCAGCTTTGTAGTTGTAATGCTATGTGGAAAAAGTAGTTTTAATTTCTTCCTTTATTTTTCTCAACAATGCCTTGCTGTAGCGTTTACGTTCTGTAAATGTAATTGACTACTTGTAACAATTTGATCCACATTTAGAAACATCTGAGTAAGCGATTCATCGCAACAGGCCAGAAGTCAAACAAAGTCAAACTCACGGAAATTGAGGTGGGAGGGGCTACAATGTGGTACTTTCAGAAGCATGAAATGTACCCGTTACTACACAGGCGTTCAGAATATGTGCAGTGGCACAATTTCATGCGGCTGAAAGCACAATATTCAAAACATTCCAATCACCTGTAAATACACACTGAACAGGTGTAATGGACGTGTGTAAAAATGCACATAACAAGTGTTCAAATCAAGACGATTTGAACCTTTTGGCCTTCCATATGTGTGCTCTGCATTCGCACGTGCAAGCCAAGCGCCACCACTATCAGTAGCACTGTCAAAGCTGTACACAAAAGTAAGCAAACACCGGCCACGAACGATGTGTTTACAATACCGCGTTGGTAATAATGCATTATTTGTTCGACCGCAACTTCTGGGGTACCTAGCTAGCAACAATTCAACCAGCCTGAAAACAATGACCAGTAGAAACTGCAGTCATTTTCATTATTCTTAGCAATGATTTAGGAATCATTGTGGTGAATATTAGCTGGGTAGCCACTTGTTGTTCGCCTATTGAAATTGAACTAGCTAGTCAGCTACTTAACCCTGTTGCCCAAAGCTAACGTTAAGCAGCCAGTTTGCGTCATCTGGCTAGTGAGGCTCCACCGGAACTGGTTATGTGTTGTGAAGCTAGCCACAATAAAAGTTAGGCACAATAGTGGAATTTGCGGTTTGCCTTCAAAGTAAAAGTACCTCCTTGAAAGTGATGCAGAAGATTTACAATTGATGGAATTGTGACTCGTTCTACCAGCCACATTCTGTTAAAGGTCCCCAAAGCACACACATCCATGGGTCGCTCGTCTTTTCAATTCGCTGCAGCTAGCGACTGGAAAGAGCTGCAACAAACACTCAAACTGGACAGTTTTTTCTCAATCTCTTCATTCAAAGACTCAATCATGGACACTTACTGACAGTCGTGGCTGCTTTGCATGATGTATTGTTGTCTCTACCTTCTTGCCCTTTGTACTGTTGTCTGTGCCCAATAATGTTTGTACCATGTTTTGTACTGCTACCATGCTGTGTTGTCATGTTTTGCTGCCTTGCTATGTTGTTGTCTCAGGCCTCTCTTTATGTAGTGTTGTCTCTCTTGTCGTGATGTGTGTTTTGTCCTATATTTATATATTATTATTTATATATTTTTTAAATCCCAGCCCCGTCCCCGCAGGCCTTTTGCCTTTTGGTAGGCCGTCATTGTAAATAAGAATGTGTTCTTAACCGACTTGTCTAGTTAAATAAACGTTAAATAAAGTTAAAATAAATTTAATCTGTGTCTTTGGAACCTTAACGTATTTTTTAAAAACGTAAACCAGGCCCATCTTTTCAAATAAACACTATTTCAATCTCTAGTTGAGTAAAATAAATATTTTGTTCTGATCACAAGATAATCCAGAAAATGGAGGTAAACAGCGGCAAAACGGAATATTCTATTCTCAGCCAGGCCCATTTGTTTTCAAAAAAGCAACATTTAATTATATCTCCATTTCAGCAAAATAAGTAGTTTTGTTGTGATGACAATAAATCATAATAATTCAGGCAAAGAGCCCCACAGTCAGGCTGACAAATCTTAATGTTGTATCATAAAGTGAGAACAATTAGCTTCCCTTGCTGATATTGCTTCTACTTAGAAATACTGTAAGAGTAAATTAATAGATGACATTCACTGCTATAAACCTGTCTCCAATAAAATCGCATCATTTACACAGACCCAACGCGGACCTTCGTGTGAAAAGGCGTTTTATGGTCTGTTTCGTCAACGAGCTCAATGTATTCCAAATACTTGTGGTAACCAGATGATCCCAATAATTTAGGTAGCCTAGTAAACGATGCCCCCTCTCGTATGTTCTATTTTGCGAACTGTCTGGGACTCGTTGTTTCGCTGTTTACTACTCAAATATATTTTACTTGTTAATTCAAAGAAGAAATTAACTGCAATACACTGGTCTCAAATATATTAGCACAACTAGGCTACACAGAACCATCGCGGACCCACTGTAAAATGAGAGGCTTTTTAGCGTATTAAAACCAGTCCAACACTGGGGCGTAGTTTACGGAGCGCTCTATGAAATAAGTGTCGTATTCCACCAGGTCGAGTTATCTCATTACACCGGACCCAAACCCGGATAAAAAGTGTGCCAACAAGTCAATCTGTCAAGGTAACGTTCATTTGCAAGATTTCAGAGTATATGCATTTAACGGCTTTTTGTTTTTGTGTAGATATCTGATCCAAATGATGAAGTAGCTAGCGACATAACATTAACATACTTGAGATCTAACTTGCTAGCCCTGATCATTACTCTCTGTCCCATTAGTTACATTACATTGCACATAAATCATTGGACGAGGATTTTACAGGGGGTACCGAGTCAATGTGCGGGGCGAGGGTACAGGGGGTACCGAGTCAATGTGCGGGGCGAGGGTACAGGTTAGTCAATGTAAATTGTACAGGTTAGTCAATGTAAATTGTACATGTAGGTAGGGGTAAAGTGAGTTTGCATATATATTAAATAGCGAGTAGCAGCAGTCTTTTATAGCTTGGGGGTAGAAATTGTTAAGGAGCCTTTTGGACCTAAACTAGGCGCTCCGGTACCGCTTGACGTGCGGTAGCAGAGCGAACAGTCACGCTTAGATGGAGTATTTAGCTGTTTTGGCTGCCAGAACCAGTCTACCTCTGAAAATAACATACGGTACTTGGACCTAAAGGAGAAGCGCTCGTCTCGTTAAGAGTCCACCTTGGGCTACTAAGTTAACTAACTAGCCTGGGGTCTGTACACTGATATAGCTAGCTAGCCTTGTAGCTTGTGAAGAAGTCATTGATGCAAGATCCTTGCCAAATTATGATCGTATGATCTTGCATCTCTGGAAAGAAACACTGATCTGAATTGCATGTAAGTGTTACAGCTGTGTTCAAAGCTAGCTTCATTTGCCTTACCTTGCTAACTTGGCCAATTATGTCACCATTCAATCATGTCTCTAGTAGACGTCACGTTCTGAAAAATCACGTTGTAATTATTTCGATCTTTCTTTCCACAGACAGACGTCAGAACATTCTAGGGTTGCTTCTCCTACCTAGGATGAGGTGTGTGTGTGACACTAACAACTTAAGAGATCCAGCACTGAAACTTGTTGCACTGTGTGTTTACTGAGGAGACCTGTGGCAATGGAATCTCTACCACCAGAAAAATCAAAACTAGCCTGTCAAGTTCAGAATCCAGGGCAGATGCTTTGGAGCAGAATTTTGCTGGGATCCCTGCTTGTCTACAGTTGCCTGGGAGCTTCTGTGTCATCTGAGGATTACTATAAATTACTGAAGGTGTCCAGAGAAGCCACAACCAGAGAAATACGACAAGCCTTCAAAAAGCTGGCTCTGACCATGCATCCAGATAAAAACCCAGTGAGTAGCCTGCCCTATATCATATTGTAACGACCCTGGGTTTATAAGCGCAGATTTTGACTCTGCCTTCAAGCTTTTGCGGCACAGTCGATAGCGTGCTGGACTTCGGGCTAGAAGGTCAAGGGTTCGAGGCCTGCTCCCTGCTTGTTTCATTACATTGGTGTCAGAAGTGACGACAGTGCGTGTGCTTGGTCGGTGAGCGCCTTCCTATAAGATGTTGAGTCGCAAGCTAGCGCAAGGACGCGCTCTTTGAGAGTGTAATGACCCTGAGTTTATAAGTGAGGATATCGACTCTGCCACTCGATTATGCTTTTGCTGCACAGTCGATAGCGCGCTGGACTTCGGGCTAGAAGGTGGAGGGTTCGAAACCTGCTCCCTGCCTGTTTTATTACAATATATTAGATTATCAAAGTTTATTGGTCACGTACACAGATTTGCAAATGTGCATTCAAAAAGTATTCAGACCTTCACCTTTTCCACGTTTTGTACCTTATTCTACAATTAATACTCTTTTTTTTCTAACGGGTGTACCGTTAAGAGTCGATGTGCGGGTGCACAGGTTAGTCGAGGTAATATGTACATGAAGGTAGAGTTATTAAAGTGACTATGCATAGATAATAACCAGAGTAGCAGCAGCGTAAAGTTGGGAGGGGACGGTGGGACGATGACGACAATGCAAATAGTCTGGGTAGCCATTTGATTAGCTGTTCAGGAGTCTTATGGCTTGGGGGCAGAAGCTGTTAATAAGAAGCCTTTTGGACCTAGACTTGGCGCTCTGCTACCGTGCTGCTACCGCTTGCTTTGCGGGGCCTTTCTCTGACACCGCTTGGTATAGAGGTCTTGGATGGCAGGAAGCTTGGCCCCAGTGATGTACTGGGCCGTACCCACTACCCTCTGTAGTGCCTTGCGGTCGGAGGCCGAGCAGTTGCCATACCAGGCAGTGATACAACAAGTCAGGATGCTCTCGACGGTGCAGCTGTAGAACATTTTGAGCATCTGAGGACCCATGCCAAATCTTTTCAGTCTCCTGAGGGGGAATAGGCTTTGTCATTCCCTCTTCACGACTGTCTTGGTGTGTTTGGATCATGGTAGTTTGATGTGGACACCAATGAACTTGACTCAACCTGTTCCACTCTAGTCCCGTCGATGAGAATGGGGGCGTGCTCGGTCCTCCTTTTCCTGTAGTCCACAATACTTAAATAAGTATTCAATACCCCATAATGACAAAGGGAAAACATGTTTTTAGATTTTTTTTCAATTGTATTAAAAATGTAAAACTGAAATGACACTTACATAAGTATTCAGACCCTTTACTCAATACTTTGTTGAAGCACCTTTGGCAGCGATTATAGCCTCGCGTCTTCTTGGTTATGACGCTACAAACTTGGTACGCCTGTATTTGGGGAGTTTGTCCTATTCTTCTCTGCAGATCCCTTCAAGCTCTGTCAGGTTGGATGGGGAGCGTCGCTGTAGTTATTTTCAGGTCTCTTCAGAGATGTTCGATCAGGTTCAAGTCCGGGCATTGGCTGGTTCACTCAAGGACATTCAGAGACTTGTCCCGAAGCCACTCCTGCGCTGTCTTGGCTGTGTGCTTAGGGTCGTTGTCCTGTTGGAAGGTTAACCTTCACACCGGTCTGAGGTCCTGCGTGCTCTGGAGCAGGTTTTCATCAAGGATCTCTCTGTACTTTGATCAGTTCATCTTTGCCTCAATCCTGAATAGTCTCCCAGTCACTGCACTGAAAAACTGTTTTTAATATTGGTTTCATCAGACCAGAGAATCTTGTTTCTCATGGTCTGGGAGTCTTTAGGTGCCTTTTGGCAAACTCCAAGCGCTCTGTCATGTGCCTTTTACTGAGGAGTGGCTTCCGTCTGGCCACTCTACCATAAAGGCCTGATTGGTGGAGTGCTGCAGAGATGGTTGTTCTTTTGGAGACTCTGCAGAGAAGAATGGGAGAAACTCCCCAAATACAGGGTTACCAAGCTTGTAGCATCATACCCAAGAAGACTGAAGGCTGTAATCGCTGCAAAAGGAGCTTCAACAGTATTGAGTAAAGGGTCTGAATACATAAGTAAATGTGATATTTCTATATATAAATTAATTAGCAAACTTTAAAAAAATATATATATATTTTTTTACTTTGTCATTATGGAGTATTGTGTGTAGATTAAGGGGGGGAAAAACAATTTTAGAATAAGGCTGTAACCTAACTGTGGAAAAAGTCAAGGGGTCTGAATACTTTCCGACCGCACTGTTTATCATAAAATACTGGTGATTTCCTAGCCTGGTCCCATATGTTTGTGCTGTCTTTCCAACTCCTATGATCATTGTCACACCAAAACAGCACAAACGCATCTCGGACCAGGCTAGTGATTTTTCCACAAAGTCCAGAATGTGATTTATGTTCTCCTTTCCAGCATGATGAAACTGCCCATGACAAGTTCCTGAAAGTAACCCGGGCATATGAAGTTCTGAAGGATGACGATCTGAGAAAGAAGTATGACAAGTATGGCGAGAAGGGTCTGCAGGACGAGCAGCAGGGAGGTGGACAATATGAGAGCTGGAACTACTATAGAAATGAATTTGGTAAATGGTGTTTAAAGTAGTCTAAGAATGTAAACATTGACAAGACTTATGAAGAAAAGGCTACAGCTAACAACATGCAACATTTTCAGTCATTTCCATCGGGAAAAGGTGTAGCTTCTCATGTTACGGTCTTTTTTTCCCCTGCAGGTATCTACGATGACGACCTAGAGATTGTCACTTTAGATAGGGGAGACTTCGGTAAGTGTGTCACACTATTCCAAACCTTCAGAGCCAACTTCCCTTATTGTGGTATGTTTTGTTGCTGTGGTATTGACTGTATAGTTACTATCATAGATGCAGCAGTGAACTCTGGGGAACTCTGGTTTGTCAACTTCTACTTCCCTCGTTGTCATCACTGGTTTAACCAGGCTACATATCACCGATCATGGTGTTAGGAACAACACTCTAAAACTGACCACTTTCTGTCTTCTAATAGAATCCAGAGAAATACTTTGGAGATGGGTCCAAGGAGAGTTTGAATAAGTTTGGCATGCAGTTTGTGAAGAGCAGAGTTACAGAGCTGTGGCAAGGCAATGTCTTCACTGAGATTGAGGCAGCGCTTTCATCGGGAGTTGGATGGCTGATCATCTTCTGTTCTGACTCAGGAGGTAAGCCACAGGCTGTTAAAGGGAAACTTTGGGATTTTGGCAATGAAGCGCTTTATCTACTTCCCCAGAGTCAGATTAACTCGATACAAATTTTATATCTCTACGTGCCGTTTGAAGGAAGTTGCTAACTAGCAGTAGCGCAATTGCTAACTCGTGTTAGTGCAATCACTGGAAGTGTATGGGAACAGCTAGCATAGCTGTTCCTGTAGACTTCCAGTCATTGCACTAAAGCTAGTTATCATTGGCTCGCAAAACTGCCTCTAACTTTCTTCAAACTGGATGCAGAGACAAATTGTATCCATGAGTTAATTTGACTCTGAAGTAGATAAATGGCCTCTTTAATCCCTCTAAGGGTTATGTTGAAATGCTTTGTCATGTTTACAAATAAAGAGTCGGAATTGGTGAAACCAATATCTCACAAATGAACTTGGTATGACTGCTTTCCTATATAGTTAAAATACTGTCTGTTTGCTATCTGTTCATAGACTGTCTAGAGTCACAGACGAGGCAAAAATTAGCAGGAATGTTGGTAAGTCCTCATTGAACCCATGCCGTATGTTTACCTTCCCATGAACATACTTTGTTATTTTGACTTATGTCTCTTCTCTTGTGTCCTGATCAGGAGGGTTTAGTGAATGTGGGCTAGATGGAGTGCTCTACACAACCTGAGTTGTGTGACAGCTTTGAGGTGACCACCAGCACAACAGCCTTCTTCCCCCCCGGCAGTTCATTGAAGAGCAAGGGCAGCATGCTGGTAAGAGAGGCCCATGTTTTTGTTTTTACTGTGCGCAAACAAAACTAGGTACACTATGAAATGTATTTGTAAGTGAGCTGTAGAATCCTTTTATGAAGTTTATAGGTTTATGAAGAATCCTCACCATCGCTAAGATAATTTATGAAAATATTCTATCCAGATGCTATGATTGAATCGTAACTGTTGTGAAAGCACAGTTTTATAACAAACATTGGTTTCATCACAACAGTTTCTGCAGAGTTTGGACACCAGAGAGATCTATGGAGAGGTGATGCAGCGTCTGCCTGACCTGGTGGCTCTTACTAAGGACACCTTTTAAGGTGCAGTAATAATAAATCTAATGTACAGTAGAAATTGTCATGGGGGGGTGGGGGGGGGTTGTTAGGTCTTAGTGCTGTGGCTGTGAAGTCCAATCTGTGAGTGGCAGACTCGGCCACAGTTGTCACATTTGTAGGCTGGCTCAGATATTTGAGTGGTGCCCTGTTCTTTTTTTGTAATAATAAGCCTACATACTAATTAGTTGCCGATATTTGATATGAAATAATCTATTCTCTGACATGATTTCAGTTGGGAACATGCCTGTAGTGGTGAAGCTGAAATATTTAGGAAGAATAGTTATTCTATTGTGTTCTACATGTGTCTCCAGAGTAAACTGTCCCATCGGTGGCTGGTCAGTTTTTCCTTTGGACAGAAGACCATGGCGTCTCATGAGTATAAGAAGCTTAAGGCTCTTCTGAAGGGGGCCCACATACATGTAAGGTGTAGCTTGGAATCTACACTGAATATCGCTCTATCGTTTCACTATTGATTCACGTCACTGTTTCAGTCTTTGTGCTTTTTCTCAGGTGGGAAAGGTGGACTGCCTTACTGAGTCAGAACTGTGTGGCTCCCTCTACATTCAAAAGTCCTGTATCGCGGTCTTTAAAGGCCTTGGGATTCATGACTTTGAGATACACCATGGTAAGTCCATGTTTTATTCAAATACATGAAGTTTGTATTTTTTTAATTCACTTGGCATACCTTTTCACCCGTTGTACAGTATACACCTATGTACATTTTATTTATTGTGGTTTTTATCAAGTGCTTGCTGAGTAATATTTCCAATGTATTCATTATAAATGGCAAATAAACTTGAAACACTGTTTCTGCTCTTCCAGGAAAGGATGTGCTGTATAACATTGTAGCATTTGCTAAGGAGAGTGTCAGCGCCCATGTCACCACTCTCAGACCAGAGAACTTCCCCAGTGATGGAAAGGAGCCCTGGATGGTTGACTTCTTTGCTCCTGTAAGTATCAGCCTAATGTTAGTGACTAATACAATACTTGCTTATCAATGTTCACAGTTAACTACATGTTTGAAAAGATAGGTGTGGCTATACTAAAATAATAATCTGTTGGTGACTAACATTAATCCCTGAAAGTAAACAGACATTGTGTAAATTGGACTAGAGCCAGTTGATTTGGCAGATACATTGGGTTTGGTCCATTACTAACACTGTTTCCTTGTAGTGGTGTCCGCCCTGTCGTGCTCTCCTCCCTGAGCTGAGGAAAGCCTCGATCCAGCTGTTTGGTCAGATGAAGTTTGGAACACTGGACTGTACTGTGCACGAGGGCCTTTGCAGCATGATGAGTGTCTGGAGAACATACCAAACGTGAACCCAAAACCAAGAGATGTGGTATTCTTCTGTATATTTCACGATATAGGCCTAGATGTATCAAATCAAATTTATTGGTCACATACACATGGTTAGCAGATGTTAATGCGAGTGTAGCAAAATGCTTGTGCTTCTAGTTCCGACAGTGCAGTAATATCTAAACACTACCTAATACACACATCTAAAGGGATGGAATAAGAATATGTACATATAAATATATGGATGAGCGATGGCCGAGCAGCATAGGCAAGGTGCAATATATGATATAAGGTACAGTATATACATATGAGATGAGTAATGTAAGATTTGTTAACATTATTAAAGTGGCATTGGTTAAAGTGACTAGTGATCCATTTATTAAAGTGGCCAGTGATTTGAGTCTTATGTAGGCAGCAGGCTCTCTGTGTTAGTGATAGCTGTTTAACAGTCTGATGGCCTTGAGATAGAAGCTGTTTTTCAGTCTCTCGGTCCCAGCTTTGATGCACCTGTACTGACCTCACCTTCTGGATGATAGCGGGGTGAACAGGCTGTTGCTCGGGTGGTTGTTCTTGATGATCTTTTTGGCCTTCCTGTGACATCGGGTGGTGTAGGTGTCTTGGAGGGCAGGTAGTTTGCCCCCGGTGATGCGTTGTGCAGACCGCACCACCCTCTGGAGAGCCTTGCGGTTGAGGGCGGTGCAGTTGCCGTACCAGGCGGCGATACAGCCCAACAGGATGCTCTCAATTGTGCATCTGTAAAGGTTTGTCAGGGTTTTCGGTGACAAGCCAAATTTCTTCAGCCTCCTGAGGTTAAAGAGGCGCTGTTGCGACTTCAGCACACTATCTATCTGAAATGGTCCACCCACACAGTTTGTCAGTGATGTGTACGCCGAGGAACTTAACTTTCTACCTTCTCCACTGCTGTACCGTCGATGTGGATGGGGGGTGGTCCCTCTGCTGTTTCCTGAAGTCCTCAATCATCTCCTTTGTTTTGTTGCCGTTGAGTGATGTTGTTTTCCTGACACCACATACACAGAGTGCCCTCACCTACTCCCTGTAGGCTGTCTCGTCGTTGTTGATAATCAAGCCAACTACTGTTGTCTGCAAACTTGATGATTGAGTTTGACACGTGCATGGCCACGCAGTCATGGGTGAACAGGGAATACAGGAGGGGGCTGAGCACGCACCTTTGTGGGGCGCCAGTGTTGAGGGTCAGAAAGTGGAGATGTTGTTTCAACACCTGGGGGTGGCCCATCAAAGTCCAGGACCCAATTGCACAGGGCTAGGTTGAGACCCAGGGCCTCCAGCTTAATGATGAGCTTGAGGGTACTATGGTGTTGAATGCTGAGTTGTAGTCAATGAACAGCGTTTTTACATAGGTATTCCTCTTGTCCAGATGGGATAGGGCAGTGTGATGGCGATTGCATCGTCTGTGGACCTGTTCAGTATGCAAACTGAAGTGGGTCTAGGGTGGCAGGTAAGGTGACGGTGATATGATCCTTGACTTGTCTCTCAAAGCACTTCATGATGACAGAAGTAAGTGCTATGGGGCAGTAGTCATTTCGTTCAGTTCTTTGCATTCTTGGGTACAGGAACAATGGTGGCCATCTTGAAGCATGTGGGGACAGCAGACTGGGATAGGGAGAGATTGAATATGTCCGTAAACACACCAGCCAGCTGGTCTGCGCATTCTCTGAGGACGCGGCTAGGGATGCCGTCTCGGGGTTAACACGTTTAAATGTCTTACTCACGTCGGCCACGGAGAAGGAGGAGGCGGCGCTGTCCTTGTTAGCGGGCCGCGTGGGTGGCACTGTATTATCCTCAAAGCGGTCAAAGAAGGTTTTTAATTTGTCTGGAGCAAGACGATGTCTGTGACGTGGCTGGTTTTCTTTTTGTAGTCCGTGATTGCCTGTAGACCCTGCCACAAGTCTCGTAAAGGTTACTTTTCAACTTTGCCTACTCCTGAGCATTCCTACTAACATGAACTCACCCCATTCCGTACAAATGTGCATAACCACGACATTCAAATGAGGCTACAAAGAAAACTAATGGGACTGTAGCGACTGTGTTGACTTCAAAATCGGGGGTGGGAACTAGGTTTCTATTCAAGCGTTGATCGACATGGTAATGGCTCTATAGTATTGGAGAAAAGTTGAAAAAACTGACCCTCGTTTACATCTTGACGTGTCATGTCGTAACGTACAGCACGCATAAAGCAACTATTTCTGTCTTACAATCTCTCTCCACCAGGTGTAGCACTTCTCTCATTGTTTAAAAACAAGAAATGGACAGTGACGGGGTAAGGGGGGGATACCTAGTCATTTTTTTCGTCATCATTGCATGCGATCATCATTCTCAAAGCCGCTGTTTACTTCTAAGATCACTTTAGCACCGCCCTAAAAACGCGATTCAAATTCGACACAAACCTTCAAATAGGTATGTAATGACACATTATATAAACTCTTTATAGTGTTTTATTTACATTTTAGAGGCGATAAGGTGATAAGTTGGACAGATCGAGTGAAAAAAAGCTATTTTCCCACACGACATCTGTCCTTCTCACTATAACGCATTAGTTTCGCTTCCCCACCCGCCATTTTTAAAAAGACCCGAAGGGGCTCATTGCCTGCTTGAATTATGCAGAAACGGGCTGCGTTTAGGTCATGTAATTTATTCTGTTGGAAAGGGGAGAAATTGTGCTTTACAATGGTATTGACATTACAGTTGATCTGGAAGTATTAAGTTTTGGGGCGCTAAAATAAGGGCAATTGTACGGACCAAGGCGATGTACGAGTTTACGTTACTTAGAAAAACGTAATGTTTTTAATGTGGGGCTATGACAGTCCATTGCAAATTAGTCTGACGTAATCGCTCTTATCTCACCACCACTAATGAGATGGGTGTGCATGTTGCGTCGGAGCTTCTCAAAGTCAGGGGGCTTGGTCGACAGTGTGCACCTCTGCTGTCACATCCAACCTGGATCAATATTTGGTTTTAATGCAGATGAGGGTACTGAATCCAGCTTCACACAGATATGAGCTGGCGAAGGGTAGCCTACCATGAGTTTATGGTGCTTTTAAAACCACTGGGAACCCAGAAACATTTGAGGTCAAATCATGACGTCAGTGATCTTTTGGTCGGAGTTCTAGAAAGAGGCCTGAGTTCCTGAATTGGAATTCCGAGTTGGAGGATCGTTCAAATTAGAGGTCGACCGATTTAAGATTTTTCAACGGTGATACCGATTTATTGGAGTACCAAAAAAAGCCAATACCGATTAATCGGCTTTTATATCTCAGCAAAAAAAGAAACGTCCTCAATGTCAACTGCGTTTATTTTCAGCAAACTTAACATGTGTATATATTTGTATGAACATAACAAGATTCAACAACTGAGACATAAACTGAACAAGTTCCACAGACATGTGACTAACAGAAATGGAATAATGTGTCCCTGAACAAAGGGGGGTCAAATCTAAATTAACAGTCAGTATCTGGTGTGGCCAGCAGCTGCATGAAGTACTGCAGTGCATCATCTCCTCATGGACTGCACCAGATTTGCCAGTTCTTGCTGTGAGATGTTACCCCGCTCTTCCACCAAGGCACCTGCAAGTTCCCAGACATTTCTGGGGGGAATGGCCCTAGCCTTCCACCCTCCGATCCAACAGGTCCCAGATGTGCTCAATGGGATTGAGATCCGGGTTCTTCGCTGGCCATGGCAGAATACTGACATTCCGGTCTTGCAGGAATTCACGCACAGAACGAGCAGTATGGCTGGTGGCATTGTCATGTCAGGATGAGCCTGCAGGAAGGGTAGCACATGAGGGAGGAGGATGTCTGCCCTGTAACGCACAGCATTGAGATTGCCTGCAATGACAACAAGCTCAGTCCGATGATGCTGTGACACACTGCCCCAGACCATGATGGACTCTCCACCTCCAAATCGATCCCGCTCCAGAGTATAGGCCTCTGTATAACGCTCATTCCTTTGATGATAAACGCGAATCCGACCATCACCCCTGGTGAGACAAAACCGCGACTCGTCAGTGAAGAGCACTTTTTGCCAGTCCTGTCTGGTCCAGCGACGGTGGGTTTGTGCCCATAGGCGACGTGGTTGCTGGTGATGTCTGGTGAGGACCTGCCTTACAACAGTCCTACAAGCCCTCAGTCCAGCCTCTCTCAGCCTATTGCGGACTGTCTGAGCACTGATGGAGGGATTGTGCGTTCCTGGTGTAACTCGGGCAGTTGTTTGCATCCTGTACCTGTCCAGCAGGTGTGATGTTCGGATGTACCGATCCTGTGCAGGTATTACACGTGGTATGCCACTGCGAGGACGATCAGCTGTCCGTCCTGTCTCCCTGTAGCGCTGTCTTAGGCTTCTCACAGTACGGACATTGTGATTTATTGCCCTGGCCACATCTGCAGTCCTCATGCCTCCTTGCAGCATGCCTAAGGCACGTTCACGCAGATGAGCAGGGACCATGGGCATCTATCTTTTGGTGTTTTTCTGAGTCAGTAGAAATGCCTCTTTAGTGTCCTAAGTTTTCATAACAGTGACCTTAATTGCCTACTGTCTGTAAGTTGTTAGTGTCTTAACGACCGTTCCACAGGTGCATGTTCATTAATTGTTCATGGTTCATTGAATAAGCATGGGAAACAATGTTTAAACCCTTTACAATGAAAATGCGTCAAATTCCAAATAATGTCACAGATCATCTTTGCGAGGGTGCTGAAAAAGGGCCATTTCTTTTTTTGCTGTGTGTGTGTGTGTGTGTAATAATGACAATTACAACAATACTGAATGAACAATTAACACTTATTTTAACTTAATATAATACAATCTGTTTAGTCTCAAATAAATAATGAAACATGCTGAATTTGGTTTAAATAATGCAAAAACAGTGTTGTATAAGAAAGTTAAAGTGCAATATGTGCCATGTAAAAAAAGCTAATTTTTAAGTTCCTTGCTCAGAACATGAGAACATATGAAAGCTGGTGGTTCAATATTCCCAGTTAAGAAGTTTTAGGTTGTAGTTTATTATAGGAATTATGACGCGTCGACTTTTTCTCTCTATACCATTTGTATTTCATATACCTTTGACTGTTGGATGTTCTAATAGGCACTTTAGTATTGCCAGCCTAATCTCAGGAGTTGATAGGCTTGAAGTCATAAACAGCGCTGTGAAGCAAGCATTGCTAAGAGCTGCTGGCAAACACAGTAAAGTTTGAGTGAATGCTTACGAGCCTGCTGCCTCCTACCACCGCTCAGTCAGACTGCTCTATCAAATCAGACGTAATTATAATATAATAAACACAGTTTCCAGATTTGACCATATTAATGACCAACAGCTCGTATTTCTATAATTTCGAAAACAAATCGTTTATTCTTTCCGGGAAATACGGAACCGTTCCATATTTTATTGAATGGGCGGCAACCCTAAGTCTAAATATTGCTGTTACATTGCACAACCTTCAATGTTATGTCATAATAATGGCAAATTTAGTTCGCAACGAGCCAGGCGGCCCAAACTGTTGCATATACCCATAACGCGAGAAGTGACACAATTGCCCTAGTTAATATTGCCTGCTAACATGAATTTCTTTTAACTAAATATGCAGGTTTTAAAAAATATATACGTCTGTATCTAACATGCATGAAACCAAGGCTTTTACGGTTATAGAAGTCAACAAATGAGAGCACCTTGGGAATAGGTGTGGTGCTGGGGGCAACAGGGCCTGGGTTAACCTCTACATCACCGGGGGAGTAGGATAAGGGTACGGCTAAAGGTTATAAGAACTGGTCGTCTAGTGCATTGGGGACAGAGAATAAAAGGAGCAGATCTCTGGGCGTGGTAGAATAGATTCAGGGCATAATGTACAGACAAGGGTATGGTAGGGTGTGAGTACAGTGGAGGTAAACCTAGGGATTGAGTGACGATGAGAGCGGTTGTGTCTCTGGAGGCACCAGTTAAGCCAGGTGAGGTCTCCGCATGCATGGAGGGTGCGACGAAAGAGCTATCGAAGGCATTTAGGGCGGGGCTGGGGGCTCTATAGTGAAATAAAACAATAACTTACTTAAACAGCAGTAGACAAGGCATATTGACGTTAGGGAGAGGCATGAGTAGCCGAGTGATCATAGGGTCCAATGAGCAGCAGTAGGTGAGCCAGGGGGCCGGTCAGTAGTCGCTACTACGCTAGGTGAGCTGGAGACACGGCGATTCAGAAAGCTAGCGGGCAGTGACCAGCAGATGGCGCTTCGGCAACGTCGCAACGGAAAAGCCTGTTGAAACCTCCTTGGACGACTACGTCGGTGGATTGGTGGGGCTCCGTGTCGGCAATAAAGGGTCCATGCCAATTGGCAAAAGAGGTATTGTAGCTCAAGAATTAGCTGGTGGACCTCTTTGGCTAGCTGGGAGATGGGCCTAGCTCGAGGCTAACTGGTGCTTGCTTCGGGACAGATGCGTTAGCCAGGAGTAGCCATTCGGATTGCAGCTAGCTAGCTGCGATGATCCGGTGTAATGGTCCAGAGCTTGCGGTAGGAATCCGGAGATGTGGTAGAGAAAAAGCAGTCCGATATGCTCTGGCTTGATATCGCACTGTGTAGACTGGCAGGTATTGACCGAGCTGAGGCTGGCATCCGAGTTAACGGTGAAGCCACTGCTAGCGGTCTAACTGACTACTAGCTAGTAGATAGTTAGCTGGCTAGCTCTGATGGGGGTTCCGGTTCTAAAGTATAAAAATAGCAGATCTGTACCACATTGGGCGAGGCAGGTTGAAGGAGAGTATATTCAGTCCGTAGATGGAAAGTGAGATTAAAATATATATACGAAAAAAAACGAGAAACTATTATTTACACGGGACAAGACATCCAACTGCTACACCATCTTGGATTCAAGGATTCAATAATATAGATTCAGTAATATAGAGTTGGTTGGCTTCTCCGTGCATTGGCCGGACAGAGCAGCTACAGTACCAGTCAAAGTCTGGACATGTACTCATTCAAGGGTTTTTCTTTAGTTTTACTAAAATAAAATTCATAAATTCATAAAATTATGAAATAAAACATATGGAATCATGTAGTATCCAAAAAAGTGTGTAACAAATCAAAATTATATGAGATTCTTCAAAGTAGCCACCTTTTGCATTGATGACAGCTTTGCACACTCTTGGCATTCTCTCAACCAGCTTCACCTGGAATGCTTTTCCAACAGTCTTGAAGGAGTTCCCACACATGACGAGCACTTGTTGCGTGCTTTTCCTTCACTCTGTGGTCCAACTAATCCAAACTATCTCAATTGGGTTGAGGTTGGGTGATTGTGGAGGCCAGGTAATCTGATGCAGCACTCAGTCACTCTCCTTCTTGGTCAAATGTCCCTTACACGGCCTGGAGGTGTGTGGATAATTGTCCTGTTGAAAAACAAATGATAGTCCAACTAAGCGCAAACCAGATGGGATGGCGTATTGCTGCAGAATGCTGTGGTAGCCATGCTGGTTAAGTGTGCCTTGAATTCTAAATAAAGCACCATCACACCTCCTCCATGCTTCATAGTGGGAACCACACATGCAGAGATCATCTGTTCACCTACTCTGCGTCTCACAAAGACGGCGGATGGAACCAAAAATCTCCAATTTGGACTCGTCAAACCAAAGGACAGATTTCCACCGGTCTAATGTCCATTGCTCGTGTTTCTTGGCCCAAATAAGTATTTTCTTCTATTTGGTGTCCTTTTAATAGTGTTTTCTTTGCAGCAATTTGAACATGAAGGCCTGATTCACGCAGTCTCCTCTGAACACTTGACGTTGATGTCTGTTACTTGAACTCTGAAGCATTTATTTGGGCTGCAATTTGAGGTGCAGTTAACTCTAATGCACTTATCCTCTGCAGCAAAAGTTAACTCTGGGTCTTCCTTTCATGTGGCGGTCCTCATAAGAGCCAGTTTCATCATAGGGCTTGATGATTTTTACGACTGCACTTGAAGAACTTACAAAGTTCTTGAAATGTTCCGTATTGACTGACCTTCATGTGTTAAAGTAATGATGGACTGTCGTTTCTCTTTTACATATTTGAGTTGTTCAAGTCCATATTATGGCAAGGTCTTTTACCAAATAGGGCCATCTTCTGTATACCACACCAACCTTATCACTACACAACTGATTGGCTCAAACCCATTAAGGAAAGAAATTCCACAAAATAACTTTTAACAAGGCACACCTGTTAATTGAAATGTATTCCAGTGGACTACCTCATGAAGCTGGTTTAGAGAATGCCAAGTGTGCAAAGCTGTCAAGGCAAAGGGTGGCTACTATGAAGAATCTCAAATATATTTTTATTTGTTTTAACACTTTTTGGGGTTACTACATGATTCCATGTGTGTTATTTCATAGTTTTGTTGTCTACAATGTAGACAATAGTAAAAATAAACACCAGTAGGTGTCAACTTTTGACTGGTACTGTACGTTTGTTAAGATGAGGTGGTGGGTGTGTCTATTTGTCAATAATGTTGTCTAATATTAAAGTAGTCTCGCGGTATTGCTCGCATGAGGTAGAATACCTCATGATAAACTCTTGGTAGATGGTGTGGTCTACAGCTTATCTATATTATTCATAGCCGTCTATTTACCACCACAAACCGATGCCGGCACTAAGACTGCGCTCAACGAGCTGTATAAGGCCATAAGCAAACAAGAAAATGCTCATCCAGATGCAGCGCTCCTAGTGGCTAGGCATTTTAATGCAGGGAAACTCATCTGTTTTACCTCATTTCTACCAGCATGTCTCCTGTGGAACTAGAGGCTAACTCGAGATCACAGTTACTCCACACACTCATACAAAACTCTCCCTTGCCCTCCATTTGGAAAATCTGACCATAATTCCCGTTTACAAGCAAAAACTCAAACACAAAGTTCCAGTGATGCGCTCAATACGTAAGTGGTCCGATTTAAAGCAGACGCTAAGCTACTGGACTGTTTTGCTAGCACAGATTGGAATACACTATGTATACAAAAGTATATGGACACCCTTTCAAATTAGTGGATTCGGTTATTTCAGCCACATGCGTTGCATGGCTGGGTCCCCATTTTTATGCAATCTCCATAGACAAACATTGGCAGTAAAATGGCCATACTGAAGAGCTCAGTGACTTTCAACGTGGCACCGTCATAGGATGCACACCTTTCCAACAAGTCAGTTTGTCAAATTTCTGCCTTCCTAGAGCTGCCCCGGTCAACTGTAAGTGCTGTTATTGTGAAGTGGCAATGTCTAGGAGCAACAACGACTCAGCTGCGACGTGGTAGGCAACACAAGCTCACAAAACAGGACTGCCGAGTGATGTAGCGCTTAAAAATCATCTGTCCTCGGTTGCAACACTCACTACTGAGTTCCAAACTGCCTCTGGAAGCAACGTCAGCACAATAACTGTTTGTCAGGAGCTTCATGAAATGGGTTTCCATGGCCGAGTAGTCGCACACAAGCCGAAGATCACCACACGCAATGCCAAGCGTCGGCTGGAGCGGTGTAAAGCTATTGGACTTTGGAGCAGTGGAAACATGTTCTCTGGAGTGAGGAATCACGCTTCACCATCTGGCAGTCTGACGGATGAATCTGGGTTTGGCAGATGCCAGGAGAATGCTACCTGCCCGACTGCATAGTGGAGGAATAATGGTCTAGGGATGTTTTTCATGGCTAGGCCCCTTTGTGGCAACAGTTTGGGGAAGGCCCTTTCCTGCTTCAGCATGACCCCGTGCACAAAGCGAGGTCCATACAGAAATGGTTTGTTGAGATCGGTGTGGAAGAACTTGACTAGCATACACAGAGCCTTGATCTCAACCCCATCGAACACCTTTGGGATGAATTGGAATGATGACTGCGAGCCAGGCCTAAACACCCAACGTCAGTGCCCGACCTCACTAATGCTCTTGTTACTGAATGGAAGCCAGTCCCCTCAGCAGTGTTCCAACATCTAGTGGAAAGCCTTCCCAGAAGAGTGGAGGGACGCTTATAAAAAATCCCACTGCGTCTTCCAACGAACCATCAAATGGGCAAAGTGACAATGCAGGACTAAGCTCGAATCCTACCACACTGCCTCTGACGCTCGTCAGAGGGGCAAACCCAACCACGTGCTGCCTAGTGACGCAAGCCTACCCGACGAGCTAAATACCTTCTATGCTTCAAGGCAAGCAACACAACCATGCATGAGAGCACCAGCTGTTCCAGACGACTGTGGGATCACACACTCTGTAGCCGATGTGAGTAAAACTGTTTTAAAAAGGGCTAACATTCACAAGGCCGCAGGGCCAGACGGATTAACAAGAAACGTACTCGGAGCATGCGCTGACCAACTAGCAAGTGTCTTCACTCACATTTTCAACGTCTCCCTGACCCAGTCTGTAATACCCACATGTTCCAAGCAAACCACCATAGTCCCTGTGCCCAAGAACACGAAGGTAACCTGTCTAAAGGAGTATTGCCCTGTATCACTCACATTTGTAGCCATGAAATGCTTTGAAAGGCTGCTCATGTTTCCCATCAACACACACCATTATTCCAGACACCCTTGCATACCGCCCTGAGAATGCTGTTCATTGACTACGGATCAGCGTTCAACGCCAAGCTCATCACTAAGAACCCTGGGATTAAACACATCCCTCGGCAATTGGATACTGACCTTAATGACGGGCTGCCCTCCGGTGGTTTGGGTAGGTAACACATCTACCACGCTGACCCTCAACACAGGGGCCCCGCAGGGGTGCGTGCTTAGCCCCCTTCTGTACTCCCTGTTCACCTACGTCTGTGGCCCGACTCCAACACATAAAGTTTGCTGATTGTGGTAGGCTTGATCACAGACGATGATGCAGCCTACAGGGAGGAGGTCAGAGACCTGGCAGTGTCATTTCAGGACAACAACCTCACCCTCAACAAGACAAAGCAGCTGATCGTGGACTACAGGAAACGGAGGGCCCAGCACGCCTCCATTCACATCAACGGGGCTGTAGTGGAGACGGTCGAGAACTTCCAAGTTCCTCGGCATCCACATCACTAAGGACCTGTCATGGTCCAAACACACTAACAGTCATGAAGAGGGCATGACAACCCCCCCCCCCCTTTAAAACGTTCTACAGCCACAAGCAAGGCACTGGAGAGAGTAGTGCGATCAACCCAGTACATCACTGGGGCCGAGCTCCCTGCCATCCAGGACCTCTCTACCAGGCGGTGTCAGAGGAAGGCCCTAAAAATTGTCAGACTCCAGCCACCCAAGTCAGTCTGTTCTCTCTGCTACCGCACGGCAAGTGATACAGGAGCGCCAAGTTGGGTACCAAAAGGCTCCTGAACAGCTTCTACCGTTAATTAAGCAGCAACCCAGACTGTATGCCTTTCACCCCCTACCTACACCTACATATTACCCGACTCAATCACCCCAACAACCTCGTACCCCAATACATTCACCCGGTAACGGTACTCCTTGTATATGGCCTTATTATTATTACTATTTTCTTTTATCTAGTTACTTTTTAACTGCATTGTTGGGAAAGGGCTCATAAGTAATCATTTCACAGTGAAGTCTACACTTGTTGTATTCAGCACATGTGACATTTTATTTTATGATTGAACTAAATAATATTTGTTTCATTCAAGGAACTTAGTATGACTTACACATATCGGCAAAGCCTTTGTCTTACTGATTTCCACTGGGCTGTATGGCATACAGGCGTAGTAGGGCTATCATTCCTCTGGCTGTGTCGTAGTAAGGCGTAGGGCTATCATTCCTCTGGCTGTGTCGTAGTAAGGCGTAGGGCTATCATTCCTCTGGCTGTGTCGTAGTAAGGCGTAGGGCTATCATTCCTCTGGCTGTGTCGTAGTAAGGCGTAGGGCTATCATTCCTCTGGCTGTGTCGTAGTAAGGCGTAGGGCTATCATTCCTCTCTAGCTGTGTGGCGTATAGCTGTGCTAGGGCCATGACTCCAGCCCTGTCGTGTGTGTGTGTGTGTGGTGAGACACTGCAGGGTCTGTATCATGTCCTATCTAGTGATTTAAAAATATATATATTTTCGATCCTGGTTACTGACATTAATCCTTAGTCCTGTCTCTCCGCTGCAGCCCTTCAGCCTCTAAGTGATAACGTACAGATGGCAGTCAGTGTTTTTACATTTTAGTCATTTAGCAGATGCTCTTATCCAGAGTGACTTACAGGAACAATTAGGGTTAAGTGCCTTACTCGAGGGCACATCGACAGATTTTTCACCTAGTTGACTCAGTGTATCCAACCAGAGACCTTTCGGTTACTTGCCCAACGCTCATAAACACCGCCCCTATTAATGTGAAGGACTGTGGGAACCCACTGCAGCGGAACCTGGTTAGGATAATTGAACAGTAAACGAGTGCGAGACGGCCGGGACTACTACCCCTGGATGGGACTACTACCCATCCAGGCAATATCTGCTATCTGCCTGACATGGATGTAATATTGAATCATTGATCTAAATCAGTAGCAGCAATGCCAATTCAGTATCCACTGGGATGTGACTTCTCCTGATTTTTAATCTGACATCCTCCATTCATATTTTGAAACTGGCCTTTCCCCTAGCCAAACTCAAGATGTTCTGATTATTTTTTTAATACCTTTTTTATTTAACTAGGCAAGTCGGATCATATCCCTGTGTATCAGCCAAATGTAAATGTGTTTCTGGTTATGCTGGATAACTAAAAGTAGCAGTAGCTACTACAGTAATGTAACGTATGTCCTATGTTCCTGTTTTCAGTATAATATCCATGCCTACCCGACCACGGTCATCTTTAACAAGTCCTCCATCCATGAGTACGAGGGACATCACTCTGCTGATGGAATCCTGGAGTTCATACAGGTGAGAAGTTACAATTAGCCTAGTTTGCAGTATGGTGCAGTCTCCTTGCGAGCCAGTGCTTATAGCATCAGAGAGGTTTAAAACTAAGACTCAGCATATGGTTACTGTACCACTCAATGAATTTTTTATTTAACCTTTAACTAGGCAAGTCCGTTAAGAACAAATTCTTATTTACAATGATGGCCAAACCCGGACGATGCTGGGCCAACTGTGCGCCGCCCATTAGGACTCCCAATCACGGCCGGTTGTAATACAGCCTGGATTTGAACCAGGGTGTCTGTAGTGACTCCTCAAGCACTGGGATGCCTTGCCTTAGACCGCTGTGCCACTCGGGAGCCCAATTGACAATGGTTCTGAATTTTCAGGCACTTTATACAATAGAGCCCTACTTTAGTGACACCTGATTCTCCCCACTTTTCCAGGACTTGGTCAACCCCACGGTGGTGACCATGGACCAAGACAGCTTTGCTGAGCTGGTAAAGAGGAGGAAACACAGTGAGACCTGGATGGTGGACTTCTATGCCCCATGGTGTGGGCCCTGTCAGGCCTTGCTGCCTGAGTGGAGGAGGATGGCACGGGTAGGTACTGGTTCTATAGGGCAGGAGGCCCTGGGCAGTAGGATGGTGGATTTCTATTGTTACAACCTGGCTCAAGATTGTAACAATGGGAAACCACACACTGAGTAAAGGAATAACAAAATGAATTTATTACATAGATAAAGTAAACACACACAACAATAATCAGATGCGGCATGACGGTCAGTAAATTAGGTGTAAACTGCCAAAGCCACAATGAAACAACCAAAGGTATGCATGGAGAGAGGAATCTCTTGCTGAATGAGGAAACAGTGGCTTTATGCTACAGCTGAGCTTTCACAGGTGTGCCCCATCGGCACTGATGACCCTCCCAGCTCCGCCCACCTCTCCTACTCCACCCACCAAACTCCTGCAGGAAGTAAGCACAGCAAAACACAGTAGATGCTCCATGGTGTGGGCCCTGCCAGGCCCTGCTGCCTGAGTGGAGAAGGGTAGCTTGGATAGCTGGTAAGTAGGAGGCAGTAGGTTGTAGACCGGCTGGAGAGAGTAGGCTGTTGGCAGGAGGGAGTAGAGAGTAGGTACTTAGGTAGAAGGATGGTAGACGTCTATGCTCCCTGGTGTGGCTGGGTAGAGGAGGGCACAGGTGGGTTGTAGGGTGGGTAAGGGTGGCACGTGTAGATATTTGGTAGTAGAGATTGGGGCTAGGCATTGGCCACTGGGCAGCAATCAGTAGGATGGTGGACTTTCTATGCCCCCTGGTATGGTCCCTGTCATGCTGCCTGAGTGCCTGAGGAGAATGGCACGGATAGGTAGTGGACTGTAGTGCAGTAGGCTGTAGCGAGAACTGGTATATCTACCCTGCTGCCAGAGTGGCGAATGGCACGGGTAGGTACAGTAGGCCCAGCAACCGAGCTTCCACTGATGTGTTCTCTGGATATCGGGTGCCTTAAATCTAGCAAAGATGTGTAGAGATATATGGTATGAGCATTATCACATTTCATTCTACGGTGGATAGGTGTCATCAACAAATCCAACTAAATGCATTTGTCTTCCAAGATTTTCTAAATTGTCGTCCACTATAGTGAAATAATTTGTATTCTGTCTGCTGATGTCTCCTCAGGCGCTCAATGGTATGATAAAGGTGGGGACGGTGGACTGTCAGAAACACCACTCCTTCTGCCAGGGAGAGGGGGTCAGAGGCTACCCTGAGATACGCCTCTACCCACAGAACGCCAACCGACGAGACGTATACCAGTATGTACCTTACTGTCCTTTCACAAGCGTTTCAGAGATGCTTGATTCAGACCTTAGTCTTACAGTTCCTGATCAAATGTTATTGGTCGCTTACACCTGGTTAGCAGATGTTAATGCGAGTGTAGCGAAATGCTTATGCTTCTAGTTCCGACCGTGCAGTAATATCTAACAAGTAATCTAACAATTTCACAACAACTACCTTATACACACAAGTGTAAAGGAATGAATAAAAATATGTACATATAAATATATGGATGAGCGATGGCTGTGCGGCATAGGCAAGATGCAGTAGATGGTACAGTATATACAGTTGAAGTCGGAAGTTTACATACACTTAGGTTCAAGTCATTAAAACTCGTTTTTCAATGACTCCACAAATTTCTCGTTAACAAACTATAGTTTTGGCAAGTCGGTTAGGACATCTACTTTGTGCATGACACAAGTCATTTTTCCAACAATTGTTTACAGACAGATTATTTCACTTATAACTCACTGTATCACAATTCCAGTGGGTCAGAAGATTACATACACTAAGTTGACTGTGCCTTTTAAACAGCTTGGAAAATTCCAGAAAATTATGTCATGGCTTTAGAAGCTTCTGATAAATGATGTCAAATTAGCCTGAGTCAATTGGAGGTGTACCTGTGGATGTATTTCAAGGACTACCTTCAAACTCAGTGCCTCTTTGCTTGATATCATAGGAAAATCAAAAGAAATCAGCCAAGACCTCAGAAAAAAAATGGTGGACCTCCACAAGTCTGGTTCATCCTTGGGAGCAATTTCCAAATGCCTGAAGGTACCACGTTCATCTGTACAAACAATAGTACGCAAGTATAAACACAATGGGACCACGCAGCTGTCATACCGCTCAGGAAGTAGACGCATTCTGTCTCCTAGAGATTAACTTACTTTGCGGCGAAAAGTGCAAATCAATCCCAGAACAGCAGCAAAGGACCTTGTGAAGATGCTGGAGGAAACGGGTACAAATGTATCTACACTGCTCAAAAAAATAAAGGGAACACTAAAATAACACATCCTAGATCTGAATGAATGAAATATTCTTATTAAATACTTTTTTCTTTACATAGTTGAATGTGCTGACAACAAAATCACACAAAAATTATCAATGGAAATCAAATTTATCAACCCATGGAGGTCTGGATTTGGAGTCACACTCAAAATTAAAGTGGAAAACCGCACTACAGGCTGATCCAACTTTGATGTAATGTCCTTAAAACAAGTCAAAATGAGGCTCAGTAGTGTGTGTGGCCTCCACGTGCCTGTATGACCTCCCTACAACGCCTGGGCATGCTCCTGATGAGGTGGCGGATGGTCTCCTGAGGAATCTCCTCCTAGACCTGGACTAAAGCATCCGCCAACTCCTGGACAGTCTGGTGCAACGTGGCGTTGGTGGATGGAGCGAGACATGTCCCAGATGTGCTCAATTGGATTCAGCTCTGGGGAACGGGCGGGCCAGTCCATAGCATCAATGCCTTCCTCTTGCATGAACTGCTGACACACTCCAGCCACATGAGGTCTAGCATTGTCTTGCATTAGGAGGAACCCAGGGCCAACCGCACCAGCATATGGTCTCACAAGGGGTCTGAAGATCTCATCTCGGTACCTAATGGCAGTCAGGCTACCTCTGGCGAGCCCATGTAGGGCTGTGCGGCCCCCCAAAGAAATGCCACCCCACACCATGACTGACCCACCGCCAAACCGGTCATGCTGGAGGATGTTGCAGGCAGCAGAACGTTCTCCACGGCGTCTCCAGACTGTCACGTCTGTCACATGTGCTCAGTGTGAACCTGCTTTCATCTGTGAAGAGCACAGGGCGCCAGTGGCAAATTTGCCAATCTTGGTGTTCTCTGGCAAATGCCAAACTTCCTGCACGGTGTTGGGCTGTAAGCACAAACCCCACCTGTGGATGTCGGGCTCTCATACCACCCTCATTGAGTCTGTTTCTGACCGTATGAGCAGACACATGCACATTTGTGGCCTGCTGGAGGTCATTTTGCAGGGCTCTGGCAGTGCCCCTCCTTGCACAAAGGCGGAGGTAGCGGTCCTGCTGCTGGGTTGTTGCCCTCCTACGGCCTCCTCCACGTCTCCTGATGTACTGGCCTGTATCCTGGTAGCGCCTCCATGCTCTGGACACTACGCTGACAGACACAGCAAACCTTCTTGCCACAGCTCGCATTGATGTGCCATCCTGGATGAGCTGCACTACTTGAGCCATTTGTGTGGGTTGTAGACTCCGTCTCATGCTACCACTAGAGTGAAAGCACCGCCAGCATTCAAAAGTGACCAAAACATCAGCCAGGAAGCATAGGAACTGAGAAGTGGTCTGTGGTCACCACCTGCAGAACCACTCCTTTATTGGGGGTGTCTTGCTAATTGCCTATAAATTCCACCTTTTGTCTATTCTATTTGCACAACAGCATGTGAAATTTATTGTCAATCAGTGTTGCTTCCTAAGTGGACAGTTTGATTTCACAGAAGTGTGATTGACTTGGAGTTACATTGTGTTGTTTAAGTGTTCCCTTTATTTTTTTGAGCAGTGTATATCCACAGTAAAACGAGTCCTATATTGACATAACCTGAAAGGCCGCTCAGCAAGGAAGAAGCCACTGCTCCAAAACCGCCACAAAAAAGCCAGACTACGGTTTGCAACTGCATGTGGGGACAAAGATCGTACGTTTTGGAGAAATGTCCTCTGGTCTGATGAATATATTGGATATATTGAAGCAACATCTCAAGACATCAGTCAGGAAGTTAAAGCTTGGTCGCAAATGGGTCTTCCAAATGGACAATGACCCCAAGTATACTTCCAAAGTTGTGGCAAAATGGCTTAAGGATAACAAAGTCAAGGTATTGGAGTGGCCATCACAAAGCCCTGACCTCAAGCCCATGAATTTGTGGGCAGAACTGAAAAAGTGTGTGCGAGCAAGGAGGCCTACAAACCTGACTCAGTTACACCAGCTCTGTCAGGAGGAATGGGCCAAAATTCACCCAACTTATTGTGGGAAGCTTGTGGAAGGCTACCTGAAATGTTTGACCCAAGTTAAACAATTTAAAGGCAATGCTAGCAAATACTAATTGAGTGTATGTAAACTTCTGACCCACTGGGAATGTGATGAAAGAAATAAAAGCTGAAATAAATCATTCTCTCTACTATTATTCTGACATTTCACATTCTTAAAATAAAGTGGTGATCCTAACTGACCTAAGACAGGGACTTTTTACTAGTATTAAATGTCAGGAATTGTGAAACTGAGTTTAAATGTATTTGGCTAAGGAGTATGTAAACTTACGACTTTAACTGGACATATGAGATGTTTACATACCCTACATTACTCATTATATGAAGTGTCACTATTTAAAGTGACTAGTGATACATTTATTACATCCAATTTTTAATTTTTAAAGTGGCTAGAGATTTCAGTCAGTATGATGTTAGTGATGGCTGTTTAACAGTCTGATGGCCTTGAGATAAACAGCTTCTTTCAGTCTCTTGGTCCCAGCTTTGATGCACCTGTACTGACCTCGCCTTCTGGATGATAGCGGGGTGAACAGGCCGTAGCTCGGGTGGTTGTTTTTCGTTGATTTATCTTTTTGGCCTTCCTGTGACATTGGGTGATGTAGGTGTCCTGGAGGGCAGGTAGTTTGCCCCCGGTGATGCGTTTTGCAGACCTCACTACCCTCTGGAGAGCCTTGTGGTTGTGGGCGGAGCAGTTGCCGTACCAGGCGGTGATACAACCCGACAGAATGCTGTCAATTGTTCATCTGTAAAAGTTTGAGTGTTTTTGGTGACAAGCCAAATTTCTTAAGCCTCCAGAGGTTTTAGAGGCGCTGTTGCACCTTCTTCACCACGCTGTCTGTGTGGGTGGACCATTTCCGTTTGTCCGTGATGTGTACGCCGAGGAACTTAACTTTCCACCTTCTCCACTACTGGCCCGTCGATGTGGATTGGGGGCTGCTCCCTCTGCTGTTTCCTGAAGTCCACAATCATCTCCTTTGTTTTGTTGACGTTGAGTGCGAGGTTATTTTCCTGACACCACACTCCGAGGGCCCTCACCTCCTCCCTGTAGGCCGTCTCGTCGTTGTTGGTGATCAGGCCTACCACTGTAGGCTTTACATGTTGTACAGGTCACATTCTGTATACTTTATATTAAGTGTTCATGTTTTAAAGTTTACATGTTGCTTACATATTGTAAAGTTTACCTTAAGTTATGTTGTAAATATGAGTGCTGTTTTTATTTCTCTCACCAGGAGTTACAACGGCTGGCATCGAGATGCTCACTCTCTCAAAGTCTGGGCTAGGGGGTATGTTCTCTCCAGTGTGTTTCTGATGTTAGCCTGTCCTAGCCTTTTAACAATCATTATTAGAGGAATATTTGTGTCTGATTTGTATTTAACAAAGGAATTTATGCAGTCTGTTTGTCTTAGCACTCTTCCAAGAGCGTCAGTGGATCTGACTCCAGATGACTTCAGGAACAAGGTGATGGGAGGGAAGGATCACTGGGTGGTGGACTTATATACTCCGTGGTGTGGACCATGCCAGCACTTTGCCCCAGAGTTCGAGGTCCTCGCTCGGGTAAGATATCCTCTCCACTCCCACCATCTCTCAAACACTTTTTTTTCTGGGCCCATTTTCATAAAGCGTCCGAGTAGGGAGTGGTGATTTAGGATCAGGTCCCCCTTGTCCATGTAGGCTAATTATGATATAAATGGATAAACTGATCTACTCTGAGACACTTCATGAATACAGCCCCTATTCGTGTTTGTGAAGCGGCTGTATTTTCCATGCTAGAGCGAAATTATTGTTTCTGCCTCTACTCATACTGTGCTTCCAGCGCTAGGCTGGTAACAGCTTAACAGTAACAGTGGAGTTTGTGCCTTGTGTGGCTCTGCTCTGAATAATGTAATGGTTCTGAAGTGTCTGAGTCACTAGGTGGCAATGTTTTTGTTTGTGCACAAATGGCACATTATTTACTATTTGTTTGGATGCTTATTGTTTGATAGCCGTTAGTTTAAACAATAATCCACTTTTTTTGTATTTTTTTAGGTTCCCCATTAGCTGTTGCAAAAACAGCAGCTGCTCTTCCTGTGGTCTACATGAAACATGACATTATACAGTAAATTAATAGACAAGAACAGCTCAAGGACAGAACTACATGCAGTGTCTTTGGAAAGTATTCAGACCCCTTGACTTTTTACACATTTTGTTGCGTTAGTCTTATTATAAAATGGATTAAATTGTTTGTCCCTCATCAATTTGCACACAATACCCCATAATGAAAAAGCAAAAACAGTTTTTTATACATTTTTGCAAATTTATTACAAAAAAATGATATCACTAAGTATTCGGACCCCTTACTCAGTCCTTTTGAGGCACCTTTGGCAGTGATTACAGCATTGAGTCTTCATGGGTATGACGCTACAAGCTTGGCACACCTGTATTTGGGGAGATTCTCCCATTCTTCTCGGCAGATCCTCTCAAGCTCTGTCAGGTTGGATGGGGAGCATTGCTGCACAGCTATTTTCAGGTCTCTTCAGAGATGTTCGATCCGGTTCAAGTCCGGGCTCTGGCTGGGCCACTTAAGGACATTCAGAGACTTGTCCCGAAGCCACTCCTGCGTCGTCTTGGCTGTGTGCTTAGGGTCGTTGTCCTATTGGAAGGTGAACCTTCGCCCCCAGTCTGAGGTCCTGAGTGCTCTGGAGCAGGTTTTCATCAATAATCTCTCTTTGCACTTTGATCTGTTCATCTTTGCCTCGATCCTGACTAGTCTCCCAGTCTCTGCCGCTGAAAAACATCCCCACAGCATGATGCTGCCACCACCATGCTTCATGTTTTGGCGGATGCATTGTCAGGGATGGTGCCAGGTTTCCTCCTTACATGATGCTTGGCATTCAGGCCAAAGAGGTCAATCTTGGTTTCATCAGACCAGATCATCTTGTTTCTCATGGTCTGAGAGTCTTAAGGTGCCTTTTGGCAAGGTCTAAGCGGGCTTCCATCTGGCCATGGTACCATAAAGGACTAATTGGTGGAGTGCTGCAGAGATTGTTGTCCTTCTGAAAGTTTCTCCACAGAGGAACTCTAGAGCTCTGTCAGAGTGACCATCGGGTGCTTGGTCACCTCCCTGATTGCGCCGTTTGGCCGGGCAGCCAGCTCTAGGAAGAGTTTTGGTGGTTTTTAAGAATGATTGAGGCCACTGTGTTCTTGGACCTTTAATGCTGCAGAAATGTTTTGGTACCCCTCCCTAGATCTGTGCCTAAGACGCAATCCTGTCTCGGAGCGCTACGGACAATTCCTTCGACCACATGGCTTGGTTTTTGCTAGATGGTGTGTGTATTTATTGATAAGTAGGCTACATTTGCTTTTTTTTAAATGCACAGTGCCTTTGGAAAGTATTCAGACCCCTTTACTTTTTCTGCATTTTGTTATATTACAGCCTTATTCTAATGCACTGTCAACTGTGGGACCTTATATCGACAGGTGTGTGTGTGCCTTTCCAAATCATGTTCAATCAATTGAATTTACCACAGGTGGACTCCAATCAAGTTGTAGAAACATCTCAAGGATGATCAATGGAAACAGGATGACCTGAGCTCAATTACGAGTCTCAGCAAGGGGTCTAAATACTTATGTAAATAAGGTATTTCTGTTTTTATTTTTAATACATTTGCACAAAAAAATCTAAACTTTGCTTTGTCAAAATGAGGTATTGCGTGTTTTAGAATAAGGCTGTAATATAACAAAATGCAGAAAAAGTAAAGGGGTCTGAATACTTTCCAAAGGCACTGTTTTTTTTTTTATCCAGGTTTGCTGTTTATTTGAGCAGTATGAGATGGAACAAAGTTCCATGCAATAATGTCTCTGTATAATACTGTACACTTTCTTGAATTTGTTCTGGATTTGGGGACTGTGGAAAGACCCCTGGTGGCATGTCTGGTAGGGTAAGTGTGTGTCAGCTGTGTAAGTTGACTATGCAAACAATTTGGGATTTTCAACACATTTGTGTTTATAATAAAAAGTGATGCGGTCAGTTTCTCCTCAACTCTTAGCCAAGAGAGACTGGCATGCATAGTATTTATATCAGCCCTCTGACCACAATGAAGAGCAAGACGTGGCGCTCTGTTCTGGGCCAGCTGCAGTTTAACTAGGTCTTTCCTTGCAGCACTCGACCACACGACTGGACAATAATCAAGATTATACAAAACTAGAGCCTGCACAACTATCTTCTGAGCTCGTGCTGCTAGGTGACCTAAACTGGGACATGCTTAACACCGCGGCCATCCTACAATCCAAGCTTGATGCCCTCAATCTCACACAAATTATCAATGAACCTACCAGGTACAACTCCAAATCCGTAAACACGGGCACTCTCATAGATGTCATCCTAACTCGCCCTCCAAATACACCTCTGCTGTTTTCAATCAAGATCTCAGCGATCACTGCCTCATTGCCTGCATCCGTAATGGGTCTGCGACCAAACGACCACCCCTCATCACTGTCAAACGCTCCCTAAAACAGTTCTGCGAGCAGGCCTTTCTAATTGACCTGGCCGGGGTATCCTGGAATGACACTGACCTCATCCCGTCAGTAGATGATGCCTGGCTATTCTTTTTAAAAGTGCCTTCCTCACCATCTTAAATAAGCATGCCCCATTCAAAAAATGTAGAACTAGGGATAGATATAGTCCTTGGTTCACTCCAGACCTGTCTGCCCTTGACCAGCACAAAAACATCCTGTGGCGTTCTGCATTAGCATCAAATAGCCCCCGTGATATGCAACTTTTCAGGGAAGTTAGGAACAAATATACACAGGCAGTTAGGAAAGCTAAGGCTAGCTTTTTCAAACAGAAATTTGCATCCTGTACTACTAACTCAAAAAAGTTCTGGGACACTGTAAAGTACATGGAGAATAAGAGCACCTCCTCCCAGCTGCCCACTGCTCTGAGGCTAGGAAACACTGTCACCACCGATAAATCCACTATAATTGAGAATTTCAATAAGCATTTCTCTACGGCTGGCCATGCTTTCCACCTGGCTACCCCTACCCCGGTCAACTGCCCGGCACCCTCCACAGCAACCCGCCAAAGCCCCCACCATTTCTCCTTTACCCAAATCCAGATAGCTGATGTTCTGAAAGAGCTGCAAAATCTGGACCCATACAAATCAGCCGGGCTAGACAATCTGGACCCTCTCTTTCTAAAATGATCTGCCAAAATTGTTGCAACCCCTATTACTAGCCTGTTCAACCTCTCTTTTGTATCGTCTGAGATTCACAAAGATTGGAAAGCTGCCACGGTCATCCCCCTCTTCAAAGGGGGTGACACTCTAGACCCAAACTGCTACAGACCTATATCTATCCTACCCTGTTTTTCTAAGGTCTTCGAAAGCCAAGTCAACAAACAGATTACCGACCATTTCAAATCCCACCGTACCTTCTCCGCTATGCAATCTGGTTTCAGAGCTGGTCATGGGTGCACCTTAGCCACGCTCAAGGTCCTAAACGACATCATAACTGCCATCGATAAGAGACATTACTGTGCAGCCGTATTCATCGACCTGGCCAAGGCTTTCGACTCTGTCAATCACCACATTCTTATTGGCAGACTCGACAGCCTTGGTTTCTCAAATGATTGCCTCGCCTGGATTACCAACTACTTGTCTGATAGAGTTCAGTGTGTCAAATCGGAGGGCCTGTTGTCCGGACCTCTGGCAGTCTCTATGGGGGTGCCACAGGGTTCAATCCTCGGGCTGACTCTCTTCTCTGTATACATCAATGATGTTGCTCTTGCTGCTGGTGATTCTCTGGTACACCTCTACGCAGACGACACCATTCTGTATACTTATGGCCCCTCTTTGGACACTGTGTTAACTAACCTCCAGACGAGCTTCAATGCCATACAACTCTCCTTCTGTGGCCTCCAACTGCTCTTAAACGCAAGTAAAACTAAATGCATGCTATTCAACCGATCACTGCTCGCCCGTCCAGCATCACTACTCTGGACGGCTCTGACTTAGAATACGTGGACAACTACAAATACCTAGGTGTCTGGTTAGACTGTAAACTCACATTAAGCATCTCCAATCCAAAATTAAATCTAGAATTGGCTTCCTATATCGCAACAAAGCATCCTACACTCGTGCTGCCAAACATACTCTCGTAAAACTGACCATCCTACCGATCCTCGACTTCGGTGATGTCATCTATAAAATAGCCTCCAACACTCTACAAACTGGATGCAGTCTATCACAGTGCCATCTGTTTTGTCACCAAAGCCCCATACACTACCCACCATTGCGACCTGTACGCTCTCGTTGGTTGGCCCTCGCTTCATACTCATCGCCAAACCCACTGGCTACAGGTTATCTACAAGTCTCTGTTAGGTAAAGCCCCGCCTTATCTCAGCTCACTGGTCACCATAGCAGCACCCACTCGTAGCACGCGCTCCAGCAGGTATATCTCACTGGTCACCCCCAAAGCCAATTCTTCCTGTGGTTGTCTTTCCTTCCAGTTCTCTGCTGCCAATGACTGGAACAAACTGCAAAAATCTCTGAAGCTGGAGACTCATATCTCCCTCACTAGCTTTAAGCACCAGCTGTCAGAGAAGCTCACAGATCACTGCACCTGTACATAGCCCATCTGTAAACAGCCCATCTATCTACCTACCTCATCCCCATACAGTATTTATTTATTTATCTTGCTTCTTTGCACCCCAGTATCTCTACTTGCACATTCATCTTCTGCACATCTACCATTCCAGTGTTTAATTGCTATATTGTAATTACTTTGCCACCGTGGCCTATTTATTGCATTAACTCCCGTATCTTACCTCATTTGCACTCACTGTATATAGATGTTTTGTTTTCTTTTGTTTTACTGTATTATTGACTATGTTTTGTTTATCCCATGTGTAACTCTGTGTTGTATGTGTCGAATTGCTATGCTTTATCTTGGCCAGGTCGCAGTTGCAAATGAGAACTTGTTCTCAACTAGCCTACCTGGTTAAATAAAGGTGAAAATAAATAAAAAACAACTTGCTTTTTGGAGTGGTGTCAAAAAAGCAGAGCATCTCTTCATTACAGACATACCTATCCCCACCTATACAACCATTGTCATGGTCAAAACAGATTAAATCGAATGTAACGCCAAGTAATTTAGTCACCTCAACTTGTTCAACAGCCACACCCTTCATTACCAGCTTCAACTGAGGTCTAGAACTTAGGGAATGATTTGTACCAAATAGAATGATTTTTCTGGACCAGTTTATTACTGACCCCCCATTCCAAAACAGACTGCAACTCTTTGTTAAGGGTTTCAGTGACTTCATTAGCTGTGGTTGCTGATGCGTATATAGTTGAATCATCAGCATACCTGGACACATGCTTTGTTTAATGCCAATGGCAGGTCACTGGTAAACATAGAAAAGAGTAGAGGCCCTAGAGAGCTGCCCTGCAATACACCACACTTTACATGTTTGACTTTAGAGAAGCTTCCATTAAAGAAAGCTCTGAATCCATGATAAGTTTTTTTTTTTTTTCCAGCAATTGGTTGCGATCAATAATTTCAAAGGCTGCACTGAAATCTAACAGTACAGCTCCCACAATATTCTTATCAATTTCTTTCAACCAATCATCAGTCATTTGTGTCAATGCAGTACATGTTGAGTGCCCTTCTATATAAGCATGCTCAAAGTCTGTTAATTCGTTTACAAATTTAATTCTCTTTGGTCAAACACATTTATTTTTTCTCCAACAGTTTGCTAAGAGCTGGCAGCAAGCTTATAGGTCTGCTGTTAGAACCAGTAAAGGCCACCTGACCACTCTTGGGTAGCAGAATTACTTTGGCTTCCCTCCAGGCCTGAGGCCAGACTTTCCTCTAGGCTCAGATTAAAGATATGCCAGATAGGAGTGGCTATAGTCAGCTACCATCTTCAGTAGCTTTCCATATAAGTTGTCAATGCCAGGATGTTTGTCATTATTGATCGATAACAATAATATTTCCACCTCTCCCACACTTTTACAAAATTCAAACTTGCAATGCTTTTTCCCCCCTTTTTTTTTTGAATGCATGAATACGATAGCTCACTGTTCGTTCTTGGCATTTCCTGCCTAAGTTAGCTCATCTTTGCCAATGAAGAAATAATTTAAATAATTGGCAACTTAAAATGGTTTTGTGATGAATAAGCCATCTGATTCGATGAAAGATTGAGTTGAATTTGTCTTTCTGTCCATAATGTCATTTAAAGTGCTCTTGTTTTTCCCATAATTCTTTGTCATTGATCTTGGCTACATAATACAGTTTCTTCTTTTTGTTGAATTTAGTCACATTTCTCAATTTGCAGTAAGTCAGCCAGACAGATGTGCAGCCAAACTTATTAGCCACTCCTTTTGCCCAATCGCTTTCAACCATATAGTTCTTCAATTCCTCATCAATCTATGGAGCCTTAACAGTTCTAACAGTCAGTTTCTTAACAGGTGCATGTTTATCAATAATTGGAAGAAGCAATTTCATAAATTCCTCAAGTGCAGCGTCTGGATGCTCCTTATTAATCACATCAGTTATGCCTGTTAACAATGTCATTTGAATTGTCACTGCACAACCACTGTCCCACAGCCCAGCCAGGCAGGCAATTCATACACTTTATATCCACTGGGGAAAAAACATCTGGACATTATTTGTTGAGGTTTGAGTTATCGGATGGAAATGGTTTTGGCTGCGTCTCCCTATGGGCCCTGGTCGAAAGTAGAGCACTACAGGGAATAGGGTAATGTTTTCTAATGCAGACTTTGTCTTTGTCAAGATGGTGACGGGAAGCTTGAGGGCAGGGAAAGTAGACTGTCAGGCCCACTATCAAACCTGTCAGTCAGCTGGAATCACAGCCTATCCCAGCGTCCGATTCTACCCACACCTGGGCACCAAGAAGGTAAGAGACTCCTGATTTTATTTGTATTTATTTTTTATGTGTTAGCTATTTATCCAGGTAAGTTATTGAAAAGTGAACACACTGTGCAATGATAGTTTGTTTTCATCATACCAGCGTATTGTTCTCTTACATCTTCCTGTTCTTGTTAGACTGGAAATCAAGCTACAAGTTAAAGACATTTGATTACTATGTATCAGAAGTTCCAGTAGAAGGATATTCTTGTTTTATCTCGTATTTTGTTCGAGGACCTCTTTCCTAAAGTTGTTTACCATTTAATATTTTTGGAGAGGCCCAGTCAGTCCCCCAGAGTAGAGGTCTTCATGGATCCAATCGGTACCCTAATACCCGAGACCCAATCTGGGACCCGCGCAGGTCCGGCTCAGGAATTCTAAATAATGCCACGGTTATGTGTTGGATCTGATATGATTGTCTCGATATTTGTAATTTTAACTGACTTGTCCGGATGGGCCCGTACATATCCGAACGAGACTTCTGCAGTAGAGTGAAATTGTATCATTTATACTGCTCTTGCTTGCACTAGAGTGGAGCGTGGCGCATGTAGCTGCTTGTTGGCCAATCATAAGTCATCAATACGGCAATAGGCTATAGTCACAGAGCCTCCATGTGTGGCAAAAGTTAGGAGCTATCTAATCAATGGAAGATGGAATTAAAAGTTAAAGGAGAAGGATAGGCTACAATGACCAAGAGACCAGCGGAGGCTGCTGAGGGGAGGACGACTCATAAAAATGGCTGGAATGGAGTCAATGGAGTGGTATCAACCACATGGAAACCACGTCTTTGTTTAATACCATTCCATTGACTCCATTCCAGCCATTATGAGCTGTCCTCCACCCCAGCAGCCTCCACTGCAAGAGACAACAGGTTGGCTGCAACTTAATATTCTGAATGGAGTTATTTGTAACTGTAGGATGAGAAAGCGCATGCACTGCAGCTTCACTTAGCTTAACTAGCTTCTCCCGGTATGATGCAGACAAACGGTACTACTTAATCCTGTTTGATAATACATTTCCTAGCTATGGCAGCTATTAGTTTACTTTAGCACGAGTCGTCTTGATTGGTTGCTTGTCTCCATCACTGCTCAGTTTGGCCCCTCCACTGCCTGCTAGAGCAGCACCTCTCTCGCGTGACCAGCTCCAGTTAGTAAAGTAGCTTCAATTAATTTTCTGCTGCTTGTCTCACTCTGATCGGACCGGGTCTCAATCCCAGGTCTATCCTGAACGGGTCTAGTTGTCCTCTGGTCTGTTTGGAACTGGTCTCCTATATTTACATTTTTTTATTTATGCATATTGGGTCCAAGTGGGAAAGCCCCAGGTACATTTCGGAATGGGTCCAACTGTTTGGACCAGTGAAGACCTATACCTCAGAGCACTGTACCCTAACTTCTCTGTCTCCATCCCTCCCTCATCCTTTCATCTATCCCTCTATCCACCCGTCCCTCTATCATCCCTCCCTCCGTCCTCCAGCATGACCAGGGAGGGGAGCACGTCAACACCCGGGATGCTACAAACATCACCAACCTCCTCCGTCAGAGGCTCCAGCAGCTATCTCCATGGTTACATGGCAAGGCCGCCAACTTCAAGGTAAGCTTCTTACGCGGTTCAGTAACTCTGCGATCACCATGTTGCTTTTTAATCTTAGTAGATACCTCTTGCCTTTTGCAGTCAAGCAGAGTGATATTATTCTCTGGCATAGACTTTTAAGTGATAGTTTGGCTTCTGGGCTCTGGACTTACTGGCTTAGCTAATTCAGCCAAGACAACTGCTAATAGTCTGATTGAAGTGACTGTGGATTGTGTTGGCTCAGTGTATCAAACTGCAATATGAGCATATATTCTCAACATGACTTTGTCGCAGTATATTCGTGAAGGTTCACCACCGCAAATGTAATCCAAATGGATCATGTTGTAATATTTGAATAGCATGTTAACTATGAACTTTTCTTTCTTTCTGCAGGATGAATTGTGAGTTCAAGAGGGTCTATTCGAGAGATTCACTGAGATGCTTTTCCTTAAGGGAAATGTGAACCAAGAACAGTCAAACCCACACACACTTAACAAACATACTCTGAGAACAGAGGTTTACTGCCAAAGAACATTTGCAAAGAAGACGTTATCTCAGTATTGTCGGTCTGTCAAAACAACATGTTTTTTATTTCTCTAAACTGACTCAATGATTAGGAAAGACTGACTCACTGTCCTGTCGGAAGTTTTAATAGTTATGGAGGTGGAATGTGTTTATACGGTAGGTGCTGACCTGCCTGGTATCTGAATGTACTGTCTGATGTAGGTTCGGGACAATATATTTTATTTATTATGACACAAAATGGCAGTTTCAGTTTATAATGGTCTTGCCAACTCGTGTCGATTAAACTTTAACCGTTTGAGTGTAGAGAACAGTGTTTTATTCATTCTGTGAAGTGACCACACTGTACTGCATGTGGTGTTGGTATGTTTGTCTGCTGAAAGTAACCTAATTGTTCAGTATGCAACCTCTAAACAGTTTAGAAAAAGGAACCCTGTACACTTAAAAACAATTAACATGAAATATGTTGCCAATACCCTCCACATCATTAATTTATCTGTTACGGTTTGCCATCCTTGAAGTGTGGATGGGAATCATTTGGTTAGTTGTGGGATGATGCAGTCTTGCAAAAGTTTATTTTCAACTCAAAATTAAAATACTATCCTTGGATGATGTTTGATAACTTATGTGAAACTTGTGATCTTAAATGCTAATAGTGTCCCCTTTAAGACACTCCAAAGAGGTATCCTTCTCTTTTCCTTTCAAGTTGTTTTGCACCGACCCTTGTATGGAATAAATGTCATATTTTTTTTGTTAAATGGCATTTTGACTATCAGTTCCAAAGTATCCACTAGATGGCAGCAGAACAGTGTTAGTATTAAGCTTAGCTCAGGTTTCAAGTTTTACAGTGAAAGATCTTTCTTTCAAGTACAGTGAAAGGCCTTTCTTGCTAGCTCTAACCCCAACAATTCAGTAATTACTAACAATGTAATACTAAAAATAAGAACTTTTAAAGGTGAGTAAGCATACTAAATACAGGGTCTGTTCCAGTACCATATTTACAATGTGCAGGGGGAGGTAGATATCAAATTGTATTTGTCACATGTGCCGAATACAACCGTAGGCCTCACTGTGAAACGCTTACTTGCAAGCCCTGAACCAACAATGCGGTTAAGAAAATATTTACTAAATAAAAATTAACAATACTGAGGCTATAGACGGGGTACCGGTACAGAGTCAATGTGTGGGGGGTACAGGTTAGTCAAGGTAGTTTGTACATGTATGTAGCGGTAAAGTGACTATGCATAGATAAAAAGCGAGTAGCAGCAGTGTAGAATCAAAGGGGGAGGGGTGTATGTAAATAGTTCGCTTGACCATTTGATTAATTGCTCAGCCGTCTTATGGTTTGGGGGTAGAACCTGTTAAGGGGCGTTTTGGACCTAGAATTGGCGTGCCGGTACCATTTGCTGTGCACGCGCAGAGAGAACAGTCTGACTTGGGTGACTGGAGTCTTTGACCATTTTTTTGGGCCTTCCTCTGACACCGCCTAGTATATAGGTCCTGGATGGCAGGAAGCTTGGCCGTATGCACTATCCTCCGTAGTGCCTTACGGTCGAATGCCGAGCAGTTGCCATATCAGGCGGCGATGTAACTCATTATGCTCTCGATAGTCCAGCTGAATAACATTTTGAGGATCTGGGGACCCATGCCAAGTCTTTTCAGTCCTGAGGGGACAAGGTGTTGTCGTGCCCTCTTCACAACTGTCTTGGTGTGTTTGGATCATGATAGTTTGTTGGTGATGTGGACACCAAAGAACTTGAAATTCTCGACCCGCTCCACTACAGCCCTGTCGATGTGAATGGGAACATGTTCGGTCCTCCTTTTACTGTAGTCCACGATCATCTCCTTTTGTCTTGCTGACATTGAGGGAGAGGTTGTTGTCCTGGCACCACAATGCCAGGTCTCTGACCACCTCCCTATAGGCTGTCGCATTGTTGTCGGTGATAAGGCTTGACCACTGTTGTGTCATCAGCAAATGTAATGATGGTGTTGGAGTCGTGCTTGGCCATGCAGTCGTGGGTGACCAGGGAGTACAGGAGGGGACTTATCACGCACTGTTGAGGGGCCCCCGTGTTGAGGATCAGCGGGGAAAATGTGTTGCTTACCCTTACCACCTGGGGGCGGCCCGTCAGGAAGTCCACAATCCAGTTACAGAGGGAGGTGTTTAGTCCCAGGGTCCTTAGCTTAGTGATGAGCTTTGTGGGCACTATGGTGTTGAATGCTGAGCTGTAGTCAAAGAACAGCATTCTCATATACAGTTGAAGTTGGAAGTTTACATACACTTAGGTTGGAGTCATTAAAACTCCTTTTTCAACCACTCCACAAATATTTTGTTAACAAACTATAGTTTTGGCAAGTCGGGTAGGACATCTACGTTGTGCATGACAAGTAATTTTTCAAACAATAGTTTACAGACATATTATTTCACTTATAATTCAATGTAATTCCAGTGGGTCAGAAGTTACCAGACACTAAGTTGACTGTGCATTTTAAACAGCTTGGAAAATTCCAGAAAATTATGTCATGGCTTTAGAAGCTTTTGATAGGCTAATTGACATCATTTGAGTCAATTGGAGGTGTACCTGTGGATGTATTTCAAGGCCTACCTTCAAACTCAGTGCCTCTTTACTTGACATCATGGGAAAATCAAAAGAAAACAGACAAAAATTGTAGACCTCCACAAGTCTGGTTCATCCTTAGGAGCAATTTCCAAACGCCTGAAGGCACCACTTTCATCTGTACAAACAATAGTACGCAAGTATAAACACCATGGGACCACACAGCCGTCATACAGCTCAGGAAGGAGACTGTCTGTCTCCTAGAGATGAATGTACTTTGGTGCGAAAAGTGCAAATCAATCCCAGAACAAGAGCAAAGGACCTTGTGAAGATGGTGGAGGAAACGGGTACAAAAGTATCTATATCCACAGTAAAACGAGTCCTATATCGACATAACCTGAAAGGCCGCTCAGCAAGGAAGAAGCCACTACTCCAAAAATGCCAGACTACGGTTTGCAACTGCATGTGGGGACAAAGATTGTACGTTTTGGAGAAATGTCCTCTGGTCTGATGAATATATTGGATATATTGAAGCAACATCTCAAGACATCAGTCAGGAAGTTAAAGCTTGGTCGCAAATGGGTCTTCCAAATGGACAATGACCCCAAGCATACTTCCAAAGTTGTGGCAAAATGACTTAAGGACAACAAAGTCAAGGTATTGGAGTGGCCATCACAAAGCCCTGACCTCAAGCCCATTAATTTGTGGGCAGAACTGAAAAAGTGTGTGCGAGCAAGGAGGCCTACAAACCTGACTCAGTTACACCAGCTCTGTCAGGAGGAATATGCCAAAATTCACCCAACTTATTGTGGGAAGCTTGTGGAAGGCTACCTGAAATGTTTGACCCAAGTTCAACAATTTAAAGGCAATGCTACCAAATATTAATTGAGTGTATGTAAACTTCTGACCCACTGGGAATGTGATGAAAGAAATAAAAGCTGAAATAAATCCTTCTCTCTACTATTATTCTGACATTTCACATTCTTAAAATAAAGTGGTGATCCTAACTGACCTAAGACAGGGAATATTTACTCAGATTAAATGTCAGGAATTGTGAAAAACTGAGTTTAAATGTATTTGGCTAAGGAGTATGTAAACTTCCGACTTCAACTGTAGGTGTTCCTTTTGTCCAGGTGGGAAAGGGCAGTGTAGAGCGCGATTGAGATTGCGTCATCTGTGGATTTGTTAGGGCGGTATGCGACTAGGAGTTGGTCTAGGGTTTCCGGGATGATGGTGATTGTGAGCCATGACCAGCCTTTCAAAGCATTTCGTGGCTACTGACGTGAGTGTTACGGGCGGTAGTCATTAAGGCAGGTTACCTTTGCTTTCTTGGGCACAGGGACTATGGTGGTCTGCTTGAAACATGTTGGTATTACAGACTCGGTCAGGGAGAGGTTGAAAATGTCAGTGAAGACACTTGTCAGTTGGTCCGCGCATGCTTTGAGTACATGTCCTGGTATTCAGGACTTGTGAATGTTGACCTGTTTAAAGGTTTTGCTCACGTCGGCTACGGAGAGTGTGATCACAGTCGACCGGAACAGCTGGTGCTCTCATGCATGCTTCAGTGTTGCTTGCCTCAAAGCAAGCATGAAAGGCATTTAGCTTGTCTGGTAGGCTCGTGTCACTGGGCAGCTCACGACTGGGTTTCCCTTTGTAGTCCGTAATAGTTTGCAAGCCCTGCTACGTCCACGGCCATCCTACAATCTAAGCTTGATGCCCTCAATCTCACACAAATTATCAATGAACCCACCAGGTACAACCCCAAATCCGTAAACACGGGCACCCTCATAGATATCATCCTAACCAACTTTCCCTCCAAATACACCTCTGCTGTTTTCAACCAAGATCTCAGTGATCACTGCCTCATTGCCTGCATCCGTAATGGGTCTGCGGTCAAACGACCACCCCTCATCACTGTTAAACGCTCCCTAAAACACTTCAGCGAGCAGGCCTTTCTAATCAGGTATCCTGGAAGGATATTGACCTCATCCCGTCAGTAGAGGATGCCTGGTTATTCTTTAAAAGTGCCTTCCTCACCATCTTAAATAAGCATGCCCCATTCAAAAAATGTAGAACCAGGGACAGATATAGCCCTTGGTTCTCTCCAGACTTGACTGCCCTTGACCAGCACAAAAACATCCTGTGGCGTTCTGCATTAGCATCGAACAGCCCCCATGATATGCAACTTTTCAGGGAAGTTAGGAACAGATATACACAGGCAGTTAGGAAAGCTAAGGCTAGCTTTTTCAAGCAGAAATTTGCATCCTGTAGCACAAACTCAAAAAAGTTCTGGGACACTGTAAAGTCCATGGAGAATAAGAACACCTCCTCCCAGCTGCCCACTGCACTGAGGCTAGGAAACACTGTTACCACCGATAAATCCACAATAATTGAGAATTTCAATAAGCATTTCTCTACGGCTGGCCATGCTTTCCACCTGGCTACCCCTACCCCAGTCAACAGCCCTGTGCTCCCCACAGCAACTTGCCCAAACCTCCCCCACTTCTCCTTCACCCAAATCCAGATAGCTGATGTTCTGAAAGAGCTGCAAAATCTGGTCCCCTACAAATCAGCCTGGCTAGACAATCTGGACCCTCTCTTTCTAAAATTATCTGTCAATGGTTGCAACCCCTATTACTAGCCTGTTCAACCTCTCTTTCATATCGTCTGAGATTCCCATAGATTGGAAAGCTGCCGCGGTCATCCCCCTCTTCACAGGGGGAGACACTCTAGACCCAAACTGCTACAGACCTATATCTATTCTACCCTGCCTTTTCTAAGGTCTTCGAAAGCCAAGTCAACAAACAGATTACCGACCATTTCGAATCCCACCGTACCTTCTCCGATATGCAATCTGGTTTCAGAGCTGGTCATGGGTGCACCTCAGCCACGCTCAAGGTTCTAAACGACATCATAACCGCCATCGATAAGAGACATTACTTTGCAGCCGTATTTATCGACCTGGCTAAGGCTTTCGACTCTGTCAATCACAACATTCACTTCTCGGGCCGACTCTCTTCTCTGTATACATCAATGATATACATCGCTCTTGCTGCTGGTGATTCTTTGATCCACCTCTACGCAGACGACACCATTCTGTATATCTCTGGCCCGTCTTTGGACACTGTTAACTAACCTCCAGATGAGCTTCAATGCCATACAACTCTCCTTCCGTGGCCTCTAACTGCTCTTAAATGCAAGTAAAACTAAATGCATGATTTTCAACCGATCGCTGCCCGCACCTGCCCGCCCATCCAGCATCACTTCTCTGGACGGATCTGATTTAGAATATGTGGACAAATACAAATACCTAGGTGTCTGGTTAGACTGTAAACTCTCCTTCCAAACTCACATTAAGCATCTCCAATCCAAAATTAAATCTAGAATCGGCTTCCTATTTTGCAACAAAGCCTCCTTCACTCATGCTGCCAAACATACCCTCGTAAAACTGACTATCCTACCGATCCTTGACTTCGGCGATGTCATTTACAAAATAGCCTCCAACACTCTACTCAGCAAACTGGATGTAGTCTATCACAGTGCCATCCGTTTTATCACCAAAGCCCCATATACTACCCACCACTGCGACCTGTATGCTCTCGTTGGCTGGCCCTCACTTCATATCCGTCGTCAAACCCACTGGCTCCAGGTCATCTATAAGTCTTTGCTAGGTAAAGCCCCGCCTTATCTCAGCTCACTGGTCACCATAGCAACTCCCACCCGTAGCACGCGCTCCAGCAGGTATATTGCACTGGTCAAGCCAACACTTCCTTTGGCTGCCTTTCCTTCCAGTTCTCTGCTGCCAATGACTGGAACGAATTGCAAAAATCTCTGAAGCTGGAGTCTTATATCTCCCTCTCTAACTTTAAGCATCAGCTGATCTTAGCAGCTTACCGATCACTGTACCTGTACACAGCAATCTGTAAATAGCACACCTGACTACCTCATCCCCATATTATTACTTACCCTTTTGCTCTTTTGTACCCCAGTATCTCTACTTGCACATCATCATCTGCACATCTATCACTCCAGTATTGATGCTAAATTGTAATTATTTTCACATCTAGGGCCTATTTATTGCCTACCTCCCTACTCCTCTACATTTGCCCACACTGTACATAAATAGAAAAATCGTTCTCTTCTTCTGTGTTATTGACTGTACGTTTGTTTGTGTAACTGTTGTTTTTGTTGCACTGCTTTGCTTTATCTTGGCCAGGTCGCAGTTGTAAATGAGAACTTGTTCTCAACTGGCCTACCTGGTTAAATAAAGGTGAAAAAAAAAAAGTCTCCATTCATGCTAGTGCTACCCAATACTTCCACTAATTGGCGCCCAGAAGATATTATCCTCTGTCCCTTTCTATCCTTCTATCTATGCTCTCCTGTCTATCTTATCTGTGCTTTCCTATCATTCTACTCCCTCTTTCCATAGTTTGGGTACTTCCAGAAGATCTCCCTCTATTGCTCTCAGATGACAAAATAAGGTGACCTGTCTGTCATCTGGGCAGTGTTATCTGCTGACAAAAGAACCCAGGCTCTGACTGACTGACAAAATCCTGCTCATAGAACCCAGGCCCTGACTGTCTGTGTTCCAGCTACAGTCCTTTCTCTCTGTCAGTGGTGAGAAAGTGACAGAAATAATAACCTTGGTATTTCACACGCTAAGGAACTGCTGACAGAAACTGTCCTAGGTCTTCTTTCCTTTCCTCTTCATTTCCTATGACACCATAGGGTAGGCTTTCATGAATATCATGGGCCCTTATCAGAAACATGTTCAAAATCCTTTAACACTCAAATATGACATGATTCAAATTTTTGTTTTACTGTACGGTGAAGCACAATCAATGGCTTATGTACTTGGTGGTAATGTTTGAAGTGTGCCTTTTGTTAGTACACAATACATTAAGCAAAAACAACCCCAACATAAAAAGATGTAGCCTGACACTAAGCTCAATTGGCTGATCAGTGTTATTCCCAGCGTAGGCATGTGCTGATGACTAGATCAGTCGGTCCATTGGACTAACCTTAAACAGAAAAGCCTCAGAGAAACTAAATGTTATACAGATGTTATTTGTACATTTTGGATGTCAATTGTGTTTGGATTTCTCTATTGAGGCTTATATCAAATGTAAGTGATTTGCTTATTTTTAGCATTTAATGAAAGTACAGACTTAAATGGTATATCATGCACTATAGTTGGAGGAAACATGGGAAAGTTATGTTGCTTTAAAAGGAAAAACGTATCTCACTTAAGAGACAAGTTGTAGAAAAGACTTCAGAGATTTTCACACTTCCCAGAGAGCATTTCTTTGTTTAAGCCCATTCAGCATAGTTCACACCCTCTTAAGCCTTAGCCCCACCCACACATATGAGTTGGCATGGCAGAAAGTAGTCTCTCTACTTAAACCCAGCTAAATTAAGGGCAACAATGTTTTTGAGAGCTGTACACTTTTGCAACACTTTTCCAGTTGCCCAAATCTATATCTTTTAAAAAAAATCTGCATTAGTAAAGAAAAGAGCAGTAAAAATATTTCTAATATTTCTAATATTTCTTGTCAGACCACTTTTTCCAAATGTTGTTATGTTAGTGTTATTCTAAAACTGATTAAATTGTCCCCCCCCCCCCCTCATTGATCTACACGCAATACCCCATGACAGCAAAAACAGGTTTTTAGAAATGTTTGCAAACTTATAAAAAATAAAACAATTGTGATATCACATTTACATAAGTATTCAGACCCTTTTCTCAGTACTTTGTTGAAGCACCTTTGGCAACGATTACAGCCTTGAGTCTTCTTGGGTATGCTTAGCACACCTGTATTTGGGGAGTTTGTCTCATTTCTTCTCTGCAGATCCTCTCAAGCTCTGTCAGGTTGTATGGGGAGCGTCGCTGCACAGCTATTTTCATGTCTCCAGAGATGTTCGTTCGGGTTCAAGTTCAGGCTCTGGCTAGGCTACTCAAGGACATTCAGAGACTTTTCCCGAAACCACTCCTGCGTTGTCTTGACTGTGTGCTTAGGGTCGTTGTCCTGTTGGAAGGTGAACCGCCCTAGTTTGATAACCTGCTCCAGAGCACTCAGGACTTCATCAAAGATCTCTCTGTACTTTGCTCTGTTCATCTTTGCCTCGATCCTGACTAGTCTCTCAGTCCCTGCCACTGAAAAACATCCCCACAGCCTGGTGCTGCCACCACCATGCTTCACTGTAGGGATGGTGTCGGGTTTCCTCCAGATGTGACGCTTGGCATTCAGGCCAAAGAATTCAATCTTGGTTTCATCAGACCAGAGAATCTTGTTTCTCATGGTCTGAGATTCCTTTAGGTGCCTTTTGGCAAAGTCCAAGCAGGCTGTCATGTGCCTTTTACTGAGGAGTGGCTTCCGTCTGGCCACTCTACCATAAAGGCCTGATTGGTGGAGTGCTGCAGAGATGGTTGTCCTCCCTGACCAAGGCCCTTCTCCCCTGATTGCTCAGTATGGCTGAGTGGCCAGCTCTAGGAAGAGTCTTGGTGGTTCCAAACTTCTTCCATTGAAGAATGATGGAGGCCACTGTGGTCTGAGGGACCTTCAATGCTGCAGAAAGGTTTTGGTACCCTTCCCCAGATCTGTGCCTTGACACAATCATGTCTCAGAGCTCTACGTACAATTTCTTCGCCCTCATGGCTTGGTTTTTGCTCTGACATGCACTGTCAAGTGTGGGACCTTATATACAGTACCAGTCAAAAGTTTGGACACACCTACTCATTCAAGGGTTTTTCTTTATTTTTACTTTTTACTATTTTCTACATTATAGAATAATAGCGCATATGGAATCATGTAGTAACCAAAAAAAGTGTTAAACAAATCAAAATACATTTGAGATTATTCAAAGTGGCTACCCTTTGCCTTTGATGACAGTTTTGACACTTGTCATTCTCTCAACCAGCTTCATGAGGTAGTCACCTGGAATGCATTTTAATTAACAGGTGTGCCTTGTTAATTCTTGGAATTTCTTTCCTTCTTAATGCATTTCAGCCAATCAGTTGAGTTGTGACAAGGTAGGGGTGGTATACAGAAGATGGCCCTATTTGGTAAAAAACCAAGTCCATATTATGGCAAGAACATCTCAAATAAGCAAAGAGAAACAACAGTCCATTACTTTAAGACATGAAGGTCAGTCAATACGGAACATTTCAAGAACTTTGAAAGTTTCTTCAAGTGCAGTCGCAAAAATCATCAAGCGCTATGATGAAACTGGCTCTCATGAGGACCGCCACAGGAAAGGAAGACCCAGAGTTACCTCTGCTGCAAAAAAATATACATTTTACCCCCTTTTTTCATGGTATCCAATTGGAAGTCAGTCCTGTTCCATTGCTGCAACTCCCATATGGACTCAGGAGAGACAAAGGTCGAGAGCTGTGCGTCCTCCGAAACACAACCCAGCCAAGCCGTACTGCTTCTTGACACAACACTCACTTAACCCCAGGGGTAGCCAGGTGGAAAGCATGGCCAACCGTAGATAAATCCTTATTGAAATTCTCGATTATCATGGATTTATCGGTGGTGACAGTGTTTCCTAGCCTCAGTACAGTGGGCAGCTGGGAGGAGGTGCTCTTATTCTCCTGGAGTTTGTGCTACAGGATGCAAATTTCTGTTTGAAAAAGCTAGCCTTTTCTTTCATAACTGACTGTGTATATTGGTTCCTAACTTCCCTGAAAAGTTGCATATCGCGGGGGCCATTCGATGCTAATGCAGTACGCCACAGGATGTTTTTGTGCTGGTCAAGGGCAGTCAAGTCTGGGGTGAACCAAGGGCTATGTCTGTTCTTAGTTCTACATTGAATGGGGCACGCTTATTTAAGATGGTGCTGTAAGCACTTTTGAAGAATAAACAGGCATCTACTGACGGGATGAGATCAATATCCTTCCAGGATACCCGGGCCAGGTCGATTAGAAAGGCCTGCTCGCTGAAGTGTTTTAGGGAGCGTTTGACAGTGATGAGGTGTGGTCGTTTGACCGCGGACCCATTACGCACGCAGGCAATGAGGCAGTGATCGCTGAGATCCTGGTTGAAAACAGCAGAGGTGTATTTAGAGGGCAGGTTGGTCAGGATGATATCTATGAGGGTGCACATGTTTACGGATTTGGGGTTGTACCTGGTGGGTTCATTGATAATTTGTGTGAGATTCAGGGAATCTATCTTAGATTGTAGGACGGCCGGGGTGTTAAGCATATCCCAGTTTAGGTCACCTAACAATACGAACTCTGAAGATAGATGGGGGGCAATCAATTCACATATGGAGTCCAGGGCACAACTGTGTGCTGAGGGGGGTCTATAGCAAGTGACAATGGTGAGAGACTTATTTCTGGAAAGGTGGATTTTTAAAAGAAGCTAAAACTGTTTGGGCACAGACCTGGATAGCATGACAGAACTCTGCAGACTGTCTCTGCAGTAGATTGCGACTCCACCCCCTTTGGCAGTTCTATCTTGGTGGAAAATGTTGTAGTTGGGGATGGAAATTTCAAAAATTTTGGTGGCCTTCCTAAGCCAGGATTCAGACACGGCTAGGACATTAGGGTTGGCGGAGTGTGCTAAAGCAGTGAATAAAACAAACTTAGGGAGGAGGCTTCTGATGTTAACATGCATGGAACCAAGGCTTTTATGGTTACAGAAGTCAACAAATGATAGCGCCTGGGGAATAGGTGGGTTGAAGCATGGTGGAGGAGGTGTGATGGTGTGTGGGTGCTTTGCTGGTGACACTGTCTGTGATTTATTTAGAATTCAAGGCACACTTAACCAGCATGGCTACCACAGCATTCTGAGGCGATACACCATCCCATCTGCTTTGCGCTTAGTCCCACTATAATGTGTTTTTCAACAGGACAATGACCCAAAACACACCTCCAGGCTGTGTAAGGGCTATTTGACCAAGACGGAGAGTGCTGCATCAGATGACTTGGCCTCCACAATCACCCAACCTCAACCCAATTGAGATGGTTTGGGATGAGTTGGACCGCAGAGTGAAGGAAAAGCAGCCAACAAGTGCTCAGCATATGTGGGAACTCCTTCAAGACTGTTGGAAAAGCATTCATCGTGAAGCTACATGATTCCATATGTGTTATGTCATAGTTTTGATGTTTTCACTATTATTCTACAATGTAGAAAATAGTCAAAATTAAGAAAAACCCTTGAATGAGTAGGTGTGTCCAAACTTTTGACTGGTACTGTAGATAGGTGTGCCTTTCCAAATCATGTCCAATCAATTTAATTTACCACAGGTGGACTCCTATCAAGTTGTTGTAATGTAATTTTAATGTTTGTGCTTTTCTTACAACTAATTTCTGTGTTCTATTCATGTGCTGTTCTAATAACCAATTTCTGTGTTCATTCAAGTGACTGATTTAATGAATCCTCACTTATCAGTGTCTGCAATTTGGCAGTACGCCCAGACCTTTGAGAATGAAAGATATCTCAGTTTCAAGGTCTCAGCTCAGAGAAGAAGCTTCGTTAGGTAATGGTCTGTCACATGTTATAAAACAGTATTGGTTGGTCACGTGAATGAAACAAAATGGTAATGATTAATTAATTATGTAAAATCATGCAAATATAACGTGTCTGTGTATAGCCGTATATGACAACTGCTGGGACTGCCCAGGCAGAGCTCCTGATTGACATGTGTACTATGGTGCATTGAGTTGGTTGGAACCTCTCCAGCGCGCTGACAAATTAACAATGATTCATTTAAGATTGACTTCGAGTGTCCCTGTGTAAGAATTTCCACAACATTGTAGAAACATCTCAAGGATGCTCAATGGAAACAGGATGCACCTGAGCTCTATTTAATTTCGAGTCTCATAGCAAAGGGTCTGAATACTTATGAAAAATTTGTTTTATTTTTAATACATTTGCAAAATTATCTAAAAACCTGTTTTTCTTTGTCATTATGGGGTATTCTGTGTAAATTGATGAGGGAAAACATTGATTTAAACCATTTTAGAATAAGGCTGTAAAGTAACAAAATGTGGAGGAAGGGGTCTGAATACTTTACGAATGCACTGTATATACTGACCAGGGAAGCCCCCATTCTGTTATAGACAGAAGCCTGTGACATGACAGACCAAACAGGACTCATCTCTCGGCATGTCCAACCACCCCATTACCTCAGCCAATCATGACTAGCCAGAAAGTACCCTGTCTTTCAGTGCTTTCTCCTGGGCTAAGCTAGGCTCATAACTTTATATTTTTATTCATATTTATGGATCTCACAAAAGGTCATAATTAAGGCATTTGAAAGTTCACATGTTCAAGGAGGCATTTCTGCATTTTTGGGGGTTTTGTTTTACCATCCCTCTTGTGAAGTAGGAACTGGCGTCAAATGCCTTTCCCTGTAACTGTTATTTCCAATTTCATATTAACTTTTCTGTTTGTCCTTGATACATCGGTAATCTGTTTCTCAACTTGTCTTAACGTATAGGTACGTATTCCAAGAAACTTTAAAGTTTGGAAGCAAAAGGCTGTTTAAAGTCGAAGTGAAGCCAAGAGTCCCATGAGTAACCTTTTGCTACAAAAAGTTAAAACTCTCCCTGTTTCCAACATGGCAACTGTTACACAGAAGTTAGTATAAACATCATTAATATTCCGCTCTATTATTTACACGATAAGGAAATGTCTGTGTAATAATCTACTTTTTAAAACTTCAGCTCTGTCCTCCACCCAGGTTTCCCACCTGGCTGTTACAGTAGTTTAATCTGGCTTTCAGTCCACTCACCGGCCTTGGTTTGTGATTACAGCAGCAGAAAATTGTGCTAATTTCTCTTACAATTTCATGCAAATGTTTTCTCAGGTGCTGACTGACATTTCACTCACTGCCATGAGTGAAATGTTTTCAGTGCTTTAAGACTACTGCCAGGTCCAGGCTCCCTCTCCTCCACGCTCTCTAGCGTCGCCTGTTAGGGCCTTTTCCTCTCTGAGAATAATGTAATGCTAACGTCATGCTACACACACACACGCAGTCTTGTATAACTAACCTTGTGGGGCCACACAATTCAGTCCCATTCAAAATCCTATTTTCCCTAACCTTAAACCCAAAACACAACCTTAATGCTAACCCTAGCTCCTAACCCTTAATCTAACCCTAACTCCTAACCCTAAGGGCCGGTTTCACAGACAAGGCAGGTTTAACTTCTGCTTAGTACTGTTTGTGAGGAAGAATTAACTATTTGGAATATCTAAATGAAGACCAACATTCACTACAGAGGCCAGCCAGACGAGTACTTGTGGATAGTAGTAATCCAATAAATTACTTTGATGAAATAGCTTTGAGACTGCTTTCGTATGTACAAAGAAAATGCTTTGGAGATAATATCTTTGCTTGAGCCTAGACTTTCTTCTCTATCTTAAAGAGGAAGGCCTTTACCCAATTCTCTCCAAGTTCTGATCACTTTGAGGTTTTTGGCATCTGAAATCTTTCATTGTGAAACTGGTGATTTGTGTGGTGCCAGTAAAGCAACTGTGTGCAATTCTATGAATATGGGCACTTCCCAGGAGTGATTGGCTCTATAGATGGATGTCATGTTCCCATCAAGTGTCCATCAACTCCTGATGTTGAGGAGTACAGGAACCATAAGAACTGGTTTCCATCAATGTTCAGGGTGTCTGCACTCCTAATTTAGAGTTTTCAAACATTGTTGCCCATTGGAAAGGTGCAACTCACAAATCAAGGATTTTTCTCAACTCTTCAGTGTGTCCTCAGTTTCAGAGAGAACAACATCGTGGAATACTACTTTGTGACAGTGGATATGGTAAAAGTAACTATTTCTTCACTCCATACATAAATCCCACCACAGCTGAGCAGCAAAGATATAATTGAGCTCATATCCACATGAGAGGGATGATCGAGCGTATGTTTAGATTATGGAAAAATCGATTCCAGTGTTTACGCAATACACTTCATTTCAAGCCAAGAAGATGCTGCAAGGTGATCATTGCTACAGCTGTGCTGCACAACTACCTGAAGCAGCATTGCTGTCCTGATCCTCCAATGGAAGATCAGGATCAAGCAGATGTTCCCATGGCTGAGGCAGGCAATGACCAACGAGGACTTGCACACAGAGTTGCTTTCACATTGCAGCACTTCAACCAGATGAGATTCATTTAAATATGTAATGTATTAATTATGGCTTATTTTTGCTTTGATAATGTTTGTTCTGTACAAAATTCAAATAGTGTGCAGCAAAATTAAATGAGCCAAGGCTGGTTTAAAATGTAGTTTGTGGTGATTAAAATACCAAATGACAAAAATGTATTTTTGACATATTGTTCACCATGGCTGATAATCACAATTGTCTCATTACTGTATCTTTTTTGGATCATGCCTCTCTCTTCCAACTTCATATCCAATTCAACCTGTAGAATTCTCATTTTTATTTCATGTTTTTCCTTCAGATATTTCATTTTATGCTCATAAAATTCTCTGGTTAACTTTTCATGCATGGTCATATTTTTTGTTCTCTGCTGAAAGGTGACGGCAGCATCTTCTCTCAGGGATGCTATAGCAGATGTGGAGGGTACACACTCACTGTGCACTGGCTCTTTCAACCTGTTCAGATTCCCTTCCTCTGAAAAAAGAACACTGTTAGAAGCACAAATAAACTCATATGGTCCTTAGAATGAAAGAAGAATAAAGATTGACAGACAGTGGGATATATTTACCAAAGGAAGTAACCAATTTACACTCTTTGGTATATGTACCATTTGCGCTCAGTTCTTCATCTGAACTGTCCAAATGGTCATCATCTGGTATACCATCCAGAGGTTGGTCATCATCTGGTATACCATCCAGAGGTTGCTGGTGCTCTATTACTCCAGACAGCAAGTCACTCAATTCATCAGTCTTGTCTTTTTTTGGTGGACCAGTAGTAAATCGTTCTCTTCTGATCTCCGCATTCTCTCTTTTTAAAGCCAGTTTAAGATTCTTCCACAGAGTCTAGGGCAGATATCATTCAATATAAGTGATGTCACAAGAATATGAGAAATGGGAAATAGTGATATTGAAGTTATCTCACCTGAAGTTGTTGTACTCTTCTTGTGGTTACATTTTCATTTGCATTGAATTCACTGCAAATTGCAGCCCAATCACTCTTTTTCTTTTGCTCAGTAGCAGTAGTATGGTTTTTACTTTCAATAACTGGATGGTTTGACAAAATTTGTTTTCGTAGTGTTTTTTCATGTTCACTAAAGTTTTTTGAACAAATTATTTTTGCCTCTGCCATTGTTTTGCCTCAAGATTCAGACCAGTAATGGGGTTTTCTATTCCATTTCAGGTTTTTATGAGCACCATTAGACCAACAGCATGTGCTCATACTTAATCAGGCTTAACCCAGGTGTTCGTATTTAGGCTTACTTACCTTACTCCAGGACTCCATATTCTCTGACTAATTAGAACCTTAATCCTAAACCCTCTAGAAATAGCATTTGACCTTGTGGGGACTAACAAAATGTTCCCAGTTGGTCAAATTGTTGTGTCATGTTCAAGAGCTGAGGAAGTATGATTGATTGAAGACTTGGGAGAGTTATGGGAGACTACCAGATCTTAAATTGAGCCAGTTTGCTACAGCATGAAAATAATCCTACAATCCTTTTTAAACTTCGAATACACTACAAGTTTGCATTTACTGCTGTGCACGAACATTCTCCACAACAAAAGAGTGATCAAATGAAGATCCTACATCTGTAGGGCCAGTATCAACAAAGCATCTCGGAGTAGGAGTTTTGATCTAGCATCAGCTTTAGATCATAATGAATGTTATAAGGACAGATCCTACATTAGCACTTCTACTTTGAGATGCTTTGTGTATACAGGCCTAGGCTATCGATCAGGCTACCTCCCATCCAAGTCTCTGTCCTACCTGCTGATAGCACTGAGACAAAGATTTGTTTGCAACCCATTGTTTGATTGCTGTCTATTTGTCCAGAACCTGCTGACAACTGCCTCATCTTAATTAGCATGTGGATTACAAGCATGGCCTACTAAAAAATCAGTGCTGGGCGACTAATGTAGCCTCCATCCTATCGTTGTAGCCTTTCTCCTATCGTTGTAGCCTTTCTCCTATCGTTGTAGCCTTTATCCTATCGTGGTAGTCTGTATCCTATCCTTGTAGCCTGTATCCTAATGTTGTAGCCTTTGTCCTAATGTTGTAGCCTGTATCCTAATGTTGTAGCCTTTGTCCTAATGTTGTAGCCTGCATTCTAATGTTGTAGCCTTTATCCTATCATTGTAGCCTGTATCCTATCCTTGTAGCCTGTATCCTAATGTTGTAGCCTTTGTCCTAATGTTGTAGCCTGCATTCTAATGTTGTAAACTTTATCCTAATGTTGTTATTTTGTTATTTGTTATTTTATCAGGATCCCCATTAGCTGTTGCAAAAGCAGCAGCTACACTTCCTGGGGTCTACACAAAACATGAAACATAATACAGAATGACACAATACAGAATAGACAAGAACAGATCAAAGACAGAACTACATACATTTTTTAAAAAGGCACACGTAGCCTACATATCAATGTATACACACAAACTATCTAGGTCAAATAGGGGAGAGGCATTGTGCCGCGAGGTGTTGCTTTATCTGTTTTTTGAAACCCAGTTTGCTGTTTATTTGAGCAATATGAGATGGAAGGAAGTTCCATGCAATTAGGGCTCTATATAATACTGTATGCGTTCTTGAATTTGTTCTGGATTTGGGGACTGTTAAAAGACCCCTGGTGGCATGTCTGGTGATAATTGTGTGTGTCAGGGCTGTGTGTAAGTTGACTATGCCTTCATCCTACTGTTGTAGCCTTTATCCTAATGCTGTAGCTTGTATCCTGATGTTGTAGCCTGTATCCTAATGTTGTAGCCTTCATCCTACTGTTGTAGCCTTTATCCTAATGCTGTAGCTTGTATCCTGATGTTGTAGCCTGTATCCTAATGTTGTAGCCTTCATCCTACTGTTGTAGCCTTTATCCTAATGCTGTAGCTTGTATCCTAATGTTGTAGCCTTTATCCTAATGTTGTAGCCTGTATCCTAATGCTGTAGCCTGTATCCTAATGTTGTAGCCTGTATCCTAATGCCGTAGCCTGTATCCTAATGTTGTAGCCTGTATCCTAATGTTGTAGCCTGTATCCTAATGTTGTAGCCTGTATCCTAATGTTGTAGCCTTTATCCTAATGTTGTAGGCTGTATCCTAATGTTGTAGCCTGTATCCTAATGTTGTAGCCTGTATCCTAATGTTGTAGCCTGTATCCTAATGTTGTAGCCTTTATCCTAATGTTGTAGCCTGTATCCTAATGTTGTAGCCTTTATCCTAATGTTGTAGCCTGTATCCTAATGTTGTAGCCTTTATCCTAATGTTGTATCCTATTGTTGTAGCCTGTATCCTATACATGTAGCCTGTATCCTAATGTTGTATCATATACTTGTAGCCTGTATCCTAATGTTGTATCCTATACTTGTAGCCTGTATCCTAATGTTGTATCCTATACGTGTAGCCTGTATCCTAATGTTGTATCATATACTTGTAGCCTGTATCCTAATGTTGTAGCCTGTATCCTAATGTTGTATCCTATACGTGTAGCCTGTATCCTAATGTTGTAGCCTGTATCCTAATGTTGTAGCCTGTATCCTAATGTTGTATCCTATACGTGTAGCATGTATCCTAATGTTGTAACCTGTATCCTAATGTTGTATCCTATACTTGCAGCCTGTATCCTAATGTTGTAGCCTTTATCCTAATGTTGTAGCCTGTATCCTAATGTTGTAGCCTTTATCCTAATGTTGTATCCTGTATCCTAATGTTGTAGCCTTTATCCTAATGTTGTAGCCTGTATCCTAATGTTGTAGCCTGTATCCTAATGTTGTATCCTATTGTTGTAGCCTGTATCCTATACATGTAGCCTATATCCTAATGTTGTTGCCTGTATCCTAATGTTGTATCATATACTTGTAGCCTGTATCCTAATGTTGTATCATATACTTGTAGCCTGTATCCTAATGTTGTATCCTATACGTGTAGCCTGTATCCTAATGTTGTAGCCTGTATCCTAATGTTGTAGCCTGTATCCTAATGTTGTATCCTATACGTGTAGCATGTATCCTAATGGTGTAACCTGTATCCTAATGTTGTATCCTATACTTGCAGCCTGTATCCTAATGTTGTAACCTGTATCCTAATGGTGTATCCTATACTTGTCGCCTGTATCATAATGTTGTAGCCTGTATCCTAATGTTGTAACGTATATTCACAATACAAATCTCATCTTAACCTACCCCGCACATCTGAGGGACGGCCCAATGAGATGCTAAACTCTTGATGAGCTCCCAAACAGAGAACAGGGCCCATATCCGCAAAGCCTTTCAGTGTAGGAATGCTGATCTAATATGTCTCAGTATGTGTAGGCCATCTATCTGATGCTGTCTGGCCAAAAAGAGTATGACATTGTTGGCGCCTGTAGCATTGAATGCAAGGGAAGCCAGCAAGCATTTGGCCTCTCTTGATAAAAAAAATATAGAGAGAAAAACTGAGCTCAGCTGTGAATGGTCCTGGTGCACCAAAAAAAAAGTGTCAAGGGAAGCCAGTTTGGATTTGGCTTCAAACCAATCACATCACAAGGCAAATTTCATTGACAGAAGGAACTTGAATTGTTGCATCTCATTGTGTTGTTGTCCTGTGGTGGCTAGCTAGCTAGCTAAAATCGTCCCTTTCCTAAATTAGCCATGGACAGGGATTTGGAATTGTGGATTTACTTAATTCTCCATACTGGCCAATGATTATAAGGGTGGTTCTGATCCAACCATAACTTCATACATTGTGCCTCTGGCCTCAGAGGATGAAAGTTCAACATGTAGCTAGATGTAGTAGACTAATGTTAACTAGCTGGCCTGGCGCATCGTTGCCCATGAAAGGAAATTAGGCTAGTGAGTAAGCATTTTAGCCAGGTAGCCTAGGACAACAAAAACTAAAAGCGTGTACTGAATGACAGAGTTATGGACCGTTTAGGCAACATGAAACAGTAGGATGGCATTGTGTCTCTCTACAAGTAGGGTGAGTCAACATGTTTTTCCCCCTACTTGCATACACGCATGCAAACACACACACAGAAATCAGTACCATGGACAGCCACATCATATTTAGCTTATGTTTATTGGACTAAATCGTTTGTCACTGTATTAGACTAAGCATAGGTGATTATATGATGTTGCGCTGTTGCTTAGATCAGCACTCCTACTCTGAGGCGCTTTGTGTATACGGGCCCAGATCCTCTGAGAAGAGATCCACAGCTCCTACATAATGCTTACTTAGGTGCGGTGTGTGTGTATGTGTATATCCTGGGGGCTAGAGAAGAGGGTAACAAAGAATAATTATTTCTTTCAACAAGGTTTCCTCCATCACAGCTTCTAGGACCTCAGTATTTTTCAGATGTATTCCTTTACCTTATTAAGTTTCATCTATATTTTAATCTGTAGTCCCTGGGCAGGTAGATAATATATTGTTTTGAAGACGCTTTTCATTGGTAATCTCTATTCTCCCTCAATGTAATCCAGTGTGAAGTTACAGTCTATGGGTAACTTTACAGGCGCTCTAATTGGCAATGTAAGTCAGGCACCTGATGGAGAGAAGCCATTCACTTTAATAGAGGGCTCCTGGGTATGAATATCGGCTATGTGAAACACATAAACAGATAGGATAGGGGCCACACGGGACTCATGAACCTTTTCCTGTGTACGTTTCTTACCCCTGACACTCTTTCATCGTGTGAACCAATCTTTTCATTCTAGTCTGTGGCTGCTGCATAGGCCTACAGTTTGGGCAAACTGATCTAGGAAAGTAGGTACAAATAAAATCCCAAATCTCTCAACCTAAAAATCATCCAATTATATTATCATATAACACAAAACAAAATTCCAATATTTTTTCTAATAGTTATGTCAAATGACGTACGCTTTTAAAGTTATGTGTGTTTTCCGTGAACTTCAATGTTCCCCTCATAAAAACGACACTGTGGTTATAAGGTGTTACCACACGGTGGACATGCTGCCAACTCCACACCGCTCCGCAGCTCGCTGCTCCAGCTCTTTCCAGTGGCCCCGGGTTAGTCGGGCGGGTGGGGTTTTTCCACCTCAGAGGAGGAAAATAAACATGGAGCAATCATTCCGTCACCCGAGGACCAGCGAACAGGCTCAGCGAAGCCTCGTTGAAGCCAGCCATCAGCAGGGGAAGTAAATGTAATCTCTCCAGGGAGAGCATTATACACGCTGGGCCTGGGCAACAAACAGAACAGCAGCAGCACAGAACCTGTCTCTATACATCGACCCAATTATCATGTTTCACGCTGGAGTTTCACAATTCTAATGGCTATGGTCTGGCCTGTTCACACTTCTACCGAAGATAATCAATTAGGGTCTGTTGCAGCCAGGTAGGTATTGTCTGACGCGAATAAGGTTACATTGGACATGGGACAAAAGCAACCATGGATCCAGTTTGGACACTGGTTCAACACATAGCTAATTATTCTACCGTATGGCTCTTTTACCCCTAAAGCCAGAGGATGAGGACTGAAGATGGAAACAGATCAGCCATCTCCAACTGGTCCAGAGGGGTCGCTTGTGGTGATGAGAGATTATGTTCCAGTGTGTTCTCTCTGTGACGGTGGTCGGGGTGTACCGTGATAAGGACAGAGAAGACGGAGGTTCCTGTGTGATCTCTTGTTCGGTGGAAGCAGCGTGTCGCTGGTGTCGTCACGGCGACCACGGGCGTGTCCAGTTCCGTGGCTCCAGCACAGGAAACACGGCTGCTGAGCTTACATGGGAAATGAGCAGATACTGCAGAGAGAGAGAGGGAATAGAATAGAGTCAGGGAATAATTTTTAATCATGCATCAATTCATTCATAATGATTCATAATTAAATTGTTGCAAAGACATTATGTGAAATAAAATCATTATCCTTGCAGAATACAGAGTGATAAAAAAGTGCACTTTATCTGGCCTATAGTTTCAGCTTTCATTGATCATCAGAGAGGATGCAGGTACAGTAGGGCTTGACTGTGTGTCACTCAATGTGCTCTTATGGAAGTCATTTAAATATACAGTATGTCTTATAAACCCAGTCAGTAATATGTTTAGGGCAGTGATGGTCAGTGAGGGAGGACAATCTTTTTTCTTATGGGCCATATTTCTATTACAGCATATTGGATGACTGTCATACATATTCCATTCACCCAGCACAATGTAACATCGATAGGTTTAGGTTACTACAAGATACTCAAATTTCCCCTATACCCATCATGAGATTGCTACAACCTACCCTACGAATTAAAGTTTACGACGTAGGTGAGAGTAATCAAGGTGACAGACAGCAACACACTCAATACTGCCTTGCACATTCTTGCCTGCATCTAGCTGATCTAGTTGCAAACAAGAGTTCCTATTGGAAAAATTCAGGTATCTTTATGCCCGTTTCGTTCCATTTTCTTCCGTTTAAGATATGTTTTTCAACAGAATCGGCGGAATGAATACACCCCTGATCACACGCTAACACAGAACTAGCAGTCACATATAAACCACATGATCACTTTGCTCATCGTATATATAATTCCTTCCCACATCTACGCTATCTCCTTCTCTCACCTTTTCCCTTTGCTTGTTGACTTCAGTGCACAATATAAAATCTGTCTGTGCCAGGCGAAAAAAAACATCCCTCTCTGAACTGGGTGTTTGAGTAGGCTAAATTATCTAGCTGGATTCACTAGCTAAGTAAATTAAAGTAATACAGTTCAAGTCGGAAGTTTACATACACTTAGGTTGGAGTCATTAAAGCTCGTTTTTCAACCACTCCACACATTTCTTGTTAACAAACTATAGTTTTGGCAAGTCGGGTAGGACATCTACTTTGTGCATGACACAAGTAATTTTTCCAACAATTGTTTACAGACAGATTATTTCACTTATAATTCACTGTATCACAATTCCAGTGGGTCAGAAGTTAACATACACTAAATTGACTGTGCCTTTAATCAGCTTGGAAAATTCCAGAAAATGATCTCATGGCTTTAGAAGCTTCTGATAGGCTAATTGACATCATTTGAGTCAATTGGAGGTGTACCTGTGGATGTATTTCAAGGCCTACCTACAAACTCAGTGCTTCTTTGCTTGACATCCTGGGAAAATCAAAAGAAATCAGCCAAGACCTCAGAAAAAATTGTAGACCTCCACAAGTCTGGTTCATCTAGTAGAAAGAGGAGGAAGGGAAGCGCTACTAAGGTACAAAATAGTACATCTGGTAGACAGAAGGTACTCTTTGGTAAAAGGTGTAAATTGGTCATCAAAAAGAAAGGAGGACCAAGGCACTCTTCCGGTCTGGTTCATCCTTGGGAGCAATTTCCAAACACCTGAAGGTACCACGTTCATCTGTACAAACAATAGTACACAAGTATAAACACCATGGGACCACGCAGCCATCATACAGCTCAGGAAGGAGACGCGTTCTGTCTCCTAGAGATGAACGTACTTTGGTGCGAAATGTGCAAATCAATCCCAGAACAACAGCAAAGGACCGTGTGAAGATGCTGGAGGAAACAGGTACAAAAGTATATATATCCACAGTAAAACAAGTCCTATATCGACATAACCTGAAAGGCCGCTCAGCAAGGAAGAAGCCACTACTCCAAAACCGCCATAAAAAGGCAAGACTACGGTTTGCAACTGCACATGGGGACAAAAATCGTAACTTTTGGAGAAATGCCCTCTGGTCTGATGAAACAAAAACAGAACTGTTTGGCCATAATGACCATCGTTATGTTTGGAGGAAAAAGGGGGACGCTTGCAAGCTGAAGAACACTATCCCAACCGTGAAGCACAGGGTGGCAGAATCATGTTGTGGGGGTGCTTTGCTGCAGGAGGGACTGGTGCACTTCACAAAATAGATGGCATTATGAGAAAAGAAAATTATGTGGATATATTGAAGCAACATCTCAAGACATCAGTCAGGAAGTTAAAGCATGGTCAAATGGGTCTTCCAAATGGACAATGACCCCAAGCATACTTCCAAAGTTGTGGCAAAATGGCTTAAGGACAACAAAGTCAAGGTATTGGAGTGGCCATCACAAAGCCCTGACCTCAATCCTATACAACATTTGTGGGCAGAACTGAAAAAGTGTGTGCAAGCAAGGAGGCCTACAAACCTGACTCAGTTGCACCAGCTCTGTCAGGAGGAATGGGCCAAAATTCACCCAACTTATTGTGGGAAGCTTGTGGAAGGCTACCCGAAATGTTTGACCCAAGTTAAACAAAATGCAATGCGAGCAAATACTAATTGAGTGTATGTAAACTTCTGACCCACTGGGAATGTGATGAAGGAAATAAAAGCTGAAATAAATAATTCTCTCTACTATTATTCTGACATTTCACATTCTTAAAATAGTGGTAATCCTAACTGACCTAAAACAGGAAATTCTTACTAGGATTAAATGTCAGAAATCGTGAAACGGAGTTTAAATGTATTTGGCGAAGGTGTATGTAAACTTCTGACTTCAACTGTATATATACAGTGGGGAGAACAAGTATTTGATACACTGCTGATTTTGCAGGTTTTCCTACTTACAAAGCATGTAGAGGTCTGTAATTTTTTATCATAGGTACACTTCAACTGTGAGAGACGGAGTCTAAAACAAAAATCCAGAAAACCACATTGTATGATTTTTAAGTAATTAATTTGCATTTTATTGCATGACATAAGTATTTGATTACCTACCAACCAGTAAGAATTCCGGCTCTCACAGACATGTTAGTTTTTCTTTAAGAAGCTCTCCTGTTCTCCACTCATTACCTGTATTAACTGCACCTGTTTGAACTCGTTACCTGTATAAAAGACACCTGTTGTCACGTTCTGACCATAGTTCTTTTGTGTTTTCTTTGTTTTAGTGTTGGACAGGACGTGAGCTGAGTGGGCATTCTATGTTGTGTGTCTAGTTTTCCCGTTTCTATGTTTGGCCTGATATGGTTCTCAATCAGAGGCAGGTGTTAGTTATTGTCTCTGATTGGGAACCATATTTAGGTAGCCTGTTTTGTGTTGGGTTTTGTGGGTGGTTGTCTTCTGTCTTCGTGTGTCTGCACCAGACAGAACGATTTCGGATTTTCACATTTGTTGTTTTGTATTTTGTAGTGTTCACGTTTATTGTCTTTATTAAACATGATGAACACTAACCACGCTGCGCTTTGGTCCTCTCCTTCGTCCACAGAAGAAAGCCGTTACACCTGTCCACACACTCAATCAAACAGACTCCAACCTCTCCACAATGGCCAAGACCAGAGAGCTGTGTAAGGACATCAGGGATAAAATTGTAGACCTGCACAAGGCTGGGATGGGCTACAGGACAATAGGCAAGCAGCTTGGTGAGAAGGCAACAACTGTTGGTGCAATTATTCGAAAATGGAAGAAGTTCAAGATGACGGTCAATCACCCTCGATCTGGGGCTCCATGCAAGATCTCACCTCGTGGGGCATCAATGATCATGAGGAAGGTGAGGGATCAGCCCAGAACTACATGGCATGACCTGGTCAATGACCTGAAGAGAGCTGGGACCACAGTCTCAAAGAAAACCATTAGTAACACACTACGCCATCATGGATTAAAATCCTGCAGCGCACGCAAGGTCCCCCTGCTCAAGCCAGCGCATGTCCAGGCCCGTCTGAAGTTTGCCAATGACCATCTGGATGATCCAGAGGAGGAATGGGAGAAGGTCATGTGGTCTGATGAGACAAAAATATAGCTTTTTGGTCTAAACTCCACTCGCCGTGTTTGGAGGAAGAAGAAGGATGAGTACAACCCCAAGAACACCATCCCAACCGTGAAGCATGGAGGTGGAAACATCATTCTTTGGGGATGCTTTTCTGCAAAGGGGACAGGACGACTGCACCGTATTGAGGGGAGGATGGATGGGGCCATGTATCGCGAGATCTTGGCCAACAACCTCCTTCCCTCAGTAAGAGCATTGAAGATGGGTCGTGGCTGGGTCTTCCAGCATGACAACGACCCGAAACACACAGCCAGGGCAACTAAGGAGTGCAAGTAAGAAGCATCTCAAGGTCCTGGAGTGGCCTAGCCAGTCTCCAGACCTGAACCCAATAGAAAATCTTTGGAGGGAGCTGAAAGTCCGTATTGCCCAGCGACAGCCCCGAAACCTGAAGGATCTGGAGAAGGTCTGTATGGAGGAGTGGGCCAAAATCCCTGCTGCAGTGTGTGCAAACCTGGTCAAGAACTACAGGAAACGTATGATCTCTGTAATTGCAAACAAAGGTTTCTGTACCAAATATTAAGTTCTGCTTTTCTGATGTATCAAATACTTATGTCATGCAATAAAATGCAAATGAATTACTTAAAAATCATACAATGTGATTTTTGTTTTAGATTCCGTCTCTCACAGTTGAAGTGTACCTATGATAAAAATTACAGACCTCTACATGCTTTGTAAGTAGGAAAACCTGCAAAATCGGCAGTGTATCAAATACTTGTTCTCCCCACTGTATATATCTCTCTCTCTTTTGATTCTACTTAATTTTGTAAGAAATTAATATGTTCAAAACTGTTTAACTATCGTCTTTGTCTCTCTTTGACTTAACTACCAATCACATGTTATGCACTGCTGTGCTAGCTAGCTGTATCTTATGCTTTCAGTACTATATGCATTTTCTGATCCTTTGATTGGGTGGACAACATGTCAGTTCATGCTGCAAGAGATATGTTAGTTGGTTGTTGATCATTGCTAGACAGCCATTTTCAAGTCTGGCCATAGATTTTCAAGACGATTTAAGTCCAAACTGTTACTAGACCACTCAGACACATTCAATATCATCTTGGTAAGCAACTCCAGTGTAATTGGCCTTGTGTTTTAGGTTATTGTCCTGCTGAAAGGGGAATTTGTCTCCCAGTGTCTGGTGGAAAGAAGACTGAACCAGGTTTTCCTCTTGGATTTAGCCTGTGCTTAGCTGTATTCTGTTTCACTCTTTCACTCTGTCATTTAGGTTAGTATTGTGGAGTAACTATGTTGTTGATCCATTCTCAGTTTTCTCCTATCACAGCCATTAAACTAACTGTTGTAAAGTCACCATTGGCCTTTCCTCTCCGGCAACTGAGTTAGGAAGGACGCCTGTATCTTTGTAGTGACTGGGTGTATTGATACACCATCCAAAGTGTAATTAATAACTTCACCATGCTCAAAGGGATATTCAATGTCTGTTTATTCTTTGTATTTATACCCATTTACCAATAGCTGCCGCTCTTTGCGAGGCATTGTAAAACCTTTTTGGTCTTTGTGGTTGAATCTGTGTTTGAAATGTACTACTTGACTGAGGGACCTTACAGATCATTGTATGTGTGGGGTACAGAGATGAGGTAGTCATTCAAAAAGCATCATAAAGCCTATTATTGCACAGTGTCCATGCAACTCATATGACTTGTTAAGCAAATTTCTAATCCTAAACTTATTTAGGCTTGCCATAAGGGGTTGAATACTTATTGACTCAAGACATTTCAACTTTCATTTTTAATGAATTTCACATTATGGGGTATTGTGTGTAGGTCTGTGACTCAACATCTAAATTTGATCAATTTTAAATTCTGGCTGTAACTCAACAAAATGTGGGAAAAGTCCAGGGGTGTGAATACTTTCTGATGGCATTGTATCATGGTCCAAACACACAAACATAGTCGTGAAGAGGGCACGACAACGCCTCTTCCCCCTCAGGAGGCTGAAAATATTTGGCATGGGCCCTCAGACCCTCATAAAGTTCTATAGCTGCACCATTGAGAGCATCTTGCTTGGCTACATCATCGCTTGGTATAGCAACTTCTTGGCATTCGGCCACAACGCGCTAAGGTAGTGCGGCCGGCCCAGTACATCACTGGGGCCAAGCTCCCTGCCATCCAGGACCTCTATACGAGGCGGTGTCAGAGGAAGGCCCTAAAAATTGTCAAAGACTCCAGCCACCCAAGTCATTGATTGTTCTGTCTGCTACCGCACGGCAAGCGGTACCAATGCACCAACTCTTGAACCAACAAGACCTGAAACGGCTTCTAACCCCATATAACTCAGCTGAATAATTAGTCCGGATAGCTGTTTGGTTAACTATTTAACTATCAGTCCAGATTCTCTGACCCCTTAGTTTCCTAAACATGGTAGCCACTTGAGTCTTCATTCCTCTTTTTACTCCTGTCAATTTAGAGTCTAGACCCCCCACCCAGCTTCTCTCAATATGTCGAGGTGTGTAGGCTAGCCGAGTAAAGGCTACCCATGTTACAGTTTACTCCTGTCAATTTAGAGTTTCAATTGTGGACAGGTTGAGTTCTTCAAGTAGGCTCGGCTATACAGGGCAGGGTAATACTGTACACTAGGTGTTTGATGAGGACAATATTGTTTTTTTTATACAAATTATTTTCTGATCACATTATGTGCAAGTGTAGCATGTAATGCTGATTTCATGATAAATGATCTCTTCTTGAATCACAGACAGACATGGAGTATGTGTTGGTCATGACACCAGCCAGACAATGTTTAATAAAACACTGAAACCAGATTTACAATCACAATTGAAAGGTCGTTAGCATTTCATAGATTGATATATGTTTGTATGTTGTGTATGACGTCAAACCACAGTGATGTATAGATCAACAGTTCAGTTTAGAAAAACCCAAAGCACCAAAAACGTCTGTAAGAAAGACGCTTTGTAAATCATCTTGTTACATCTGAGCTACAAAGCATGCGAAACATAAGCAAGCAATTCAAACCTTTTGTGTGAGAGATTACATGTAATCCAATCATTATTTCAATATCTCAATGTTGTCATCAATTACATGATATACTCTCTGTCCTCTAGGATTATTCTGCCGTTTCTTTGCATACTCCAAAAATATACCCTCTCTCCCACTCTCCTCTATTGTTCATTTCTCTCCTTTGAAATGTGTTTAATCATTTTGTAGGTGAACATTCATTGCAGCTGTAGCCAGATTACAACTCGTTTGTATTTCCTTTGAAAGAAATAAAGCTTAACAGAGCACCCCATCATATTAATGCAGTTTGGTATCTTAAAGACAGACATCCACTTCATCCAATGTGCAGTCTAGCTGCTAGATAAATATAGATATTTTGACTTTAGAGTGCTTCTGATAATTGTGCGTCCCAAATTGCAACCCATTCCCCGGGCTCTGGTCAAAAGTAGTGCACTATATACAGTACCAGTCAAAGGTTTGGACACACCTACTCATTCCAGGGTTTTTCTTTATTTTTTACTATTTGCTACATTGTAGAATAATAGCGATGACATCAAAACTATGAAATAACATATATGGAATCATGTAGTAACCCAAAAAGTGTTAAATCAAAATACATTTCAGATTCTTCAAAGTAGCCACCCTTTGCCTTGATGATAGTTTTGCACACTCTTGGCATTCTCTCAATCAGCTTCATGAGGTAGTCACCTGTAATGCATTTCAATTAATAGGTGTACCTTCTTCAAATTTTATTTGAGGAATTTATGTCCTTCTTAATGCATTTGAGACAATCAGTTGTGTTGTGACAAGGTAGGGGTGGTATACAGAAGATAGCCCTATTTGGTAAAAGACCCAGTCCATATTGTGGCAAGAACAGCTCAAATAAGCAAAGAGAAACAACAGTCCATTGTTACTTTAAGACATGAAGGTCAATCAATACGGAAAAATTAAATAACTTTTAAAGTTTCTTCAAGTGCAGTCTGGAAAACCATCAATCGCGATGAGGAAACTGGCTCTCATGAGGACCGCCAAAGGAAAGGAAGACCCAGAGTTACCTCTGCTGCAGAGGATAAGTTCATTAGAGTTACCAGTCTCAGAAATTGCAACCCAAATAAATGCTTCACAGAGTTCAATTAACTGCGTAAATCAGGCCTTCATGGTCGGATTGCTGCAAAGAAACCACTACTAAAGGACACCAATAATAAGGAGAGACTTGCTTGGGCCAAGAAACACGAGAAATGGACATTAGTCCAGTGGAAATCTGTCCTTTGGTTTGATGAGTCCAAATATGAGAGTTTTGGTTCCACCCGTCATGTCTTTGTGAGACGCAGAGTAGGTGAACGGATGATCTCCGCATGTGCGGTTCCCACTGTGAAGCATTGAGGAGGAGGTGTGATGGTGCTTTGCTGGTGACACTGTCAATGATTTATTTAGAATTAAAGGCACACTTAACCAGCATGGCTACCACGGCATTCTGCAGCGATGCGCCATCCCATCTGGTTTGCAATTAGTGGGACTATCATTTGTTTTTCAACAGGACAATGACCCAAAACACACCTACAGCTTGTGTAAGGGCTATTTGACCAAAGAGAGTGATGGAGTGCTGCATCAGATGACCTGGCCTCCACAATCACCCGACCTCAACCCAATTGAGATGGTTTGGGAGGAGTTGGACCACAGAGTGAAGGAAAAACAGCCAACAAGTGCTCAGCATATGTGGGAATTCCTTCAAGACTGTTGGACAAGCATTCCAGGTGAAGCTGGTTGAGGTAATGCCAAGAGTGTGCAAAGCTGTCAAAGGCAAAGGATGGCTACTTTGAAGAATTTCAAATATGAAATATATTTATTTAACACTTTATTTAACACTCATTACATGATTCCATATGTGTTATTTCATAGTTTTGATGTCTTCAATATTATTCTACAATTTAGAAAATAGTCAAAATAAAGAAACCCTTGAATGATTAGGTGTGTCCCAACTTTTGACTTGTACTGTAGGTAATAGGTTGCCATTTGGGATGCAGTCATTGTCACTCCTCCAGCAAAGTCCCATGCAAGGCTCCCAATCATTCTCCAACTGTATACCCACACATTTAGCACAGTTAAATGAACATTTTGTTTGTGCAAAAAAAAGATTATGAAAACAACAAAGAATTAAACAAAAATAATACAAAACAAAGCAACAACTAAAAAAGGATCTACATTCAGCTATGAATGGTTCAAAAATAAACGTGCAATAGTGCAATTTCTCAGTTTTATGTCTGCAAACACTTTTCTTTCCATCTTTGTCTCCATATGTTGTCCCATATGTCATCACTTGGGGCTGCAAAATTTCTGTAACTTTCCCCAAATTCCCAGGTTTTCCACAAATCCTGGTTTAACGACTGCAGATTGCTTATTTCCTCATGATTCCCAAAATCTTCAAACCAAGATTTCTGGAAAACCTGGGAAGTTTTTTTGCAACCCTATCATCACTGCACAGGGACGCGTCTTGGTTGATCAGTGGCGGCTCCTCCGCATATTGCTTCCGCCAGAGTTCCCCCGGCTCTGGTCCCTCAGTACCTGGTCCCAACGCCTCACCTTCCTCCCCATACGGTCCTTCCACTTCTGTGCAATGGAGCCTTCGATGAGCAGAAGCCTACATGTATGACAGACAGGTACAGTGCCATCAGAAAGTATGCACACCCCTTGACTTTTTCCACATTTTGTTGAGTTACAGCCAGAATTTAAAATTGATCAAATTTAGATGTTGAGTCACAGACCTACACACAATACCCCATAATGTGAAATTCATTAAAAATGAAAGTTGAAATGTCTTGATTCAATAAGTATTCAACCCCTTATGGCAAGCCTAAATAAGTTTAGGAGTAAACATTTGCTTAACAAGTCATATGAGTTGCATGGACACTGTGCAATAATAGGCTTTATGATGCTTTTTGAATGACTACCTCATCTCTGTACCCCACACATACAATGATCTGTAAGGTCCCTCAGTCAAGTAGTACATTTCATATTTTCCAGAAGGGTGGTGGCTGCATCATGTTATGGGTATGCTTGTCATTGGCAAGGACTAGGCAGTTTTTTTGTTGATAAAAAGAAACAGAATGGAGCTTAACACAGGCAAAAGCCTATAGAAAAACCTGGTTTAGTCTGCTTTTCAACAGACACTGGGAGACTAATTCAATTTTCAGCAGGACAATAACCTAAAAGAACAAGACCAAATATACAGTGTGGGTACAAAACATTAGGAACACATTCCTAATAGAGGTCGACCGATTATGATTTTTCAACACCGATACCGATACCGATTATTGGAGGACCAAAAAAGCCGATACCGATTAATCGGCCCGATTTTTTATTTTATTTGTAATCATGACAATTACAACAATACCGAATGAACACTTATTTTAACTTAATATAATACATCAATAAAATCTATTTAGCCTCAAATAAATAATGACACATGTTCAATTTGGTTTAAATAATGCAAAAACAAAGTGTTTGAGAAGAAAGTAAAAGTGCAATATGTGCCATGTAAGAAAGCTAACGTTTAAGTTCCTTGCTCAGAACATGAGAACATGAAAGCTGGTGGTTCCTTTTAACATGAGTCTTCAATATTCCCAGGTAAGAAGTTTTAGGTTGTAGTTATTATAGGAATTATAGGACTATTTCTCTCTATACAATTTGTATTTCATATACCTTTGACTATTGGATGTTCTTATAGGCACTTTAGTATTGCCAGTGTAACAGTATAGCTTCCATGCCTCTCCTCGCCGCTACCTGGGCTCGAACCTGGAACACATCGACAACAACCACCCTCGAAGCAGCGTTAACCACGCAGAGCAAGGGGAACAACTACTCCAAATCTCAGAGCGAGTGACGTTTGAAACGCTATTAGCGCGCACCCCGTTAACTAGCTAGCCATTTCACATCGGTTACACCAGCCTAATCTCGGGAGTTGATAGGCTTGAAGTCATAAACAGTGCAATGCTTGAAGCACAGCGAAGAGCTGCTGGCAAAACGCACGAAAGTGCTGTTTGAATGAATGCTTACGAGCCTGCTGGTGCCTACCATTGCTCAGTCAGACTGCTCTATCAAATCATAGACTTAATCATAACATAATAACACACAGAAATACGAGCCTTAGGTCATTAATATGGTCGATTCCGGAAACTATCATCTCAAAAACAAAACGTTTATTCTTTCAGTGAAATACGGAACCGTTCCGTATTTTATCAAACGGGTGGTATCCATAAGTCTAAATATTCCTGTTACATTGCACAACCTTCAATGTTATGTCATAATTACATAAAATTCTGGCAAATTAGTTCGCAATGAGCCAGGCGGCCCAAACTGTTGCATATACCCTGACTCTGCGTGCAATGAACGCAAGAGAAGTGACACAATTTCACCTGGTTAATATTGCCTGCTAACCCGGATTTCTTTTAGCTAAATATGCAGGTTTAAAAATATATACTTCTGTGTATTGATTTTAAGAAAGGCATTGATGTTTATGGTTAGGTACACGTTGGAGCAACGACAGTCCTTTTTCGCGAATGCGCACGGCATCGATTATATGCAACGCAGGACACGCTAAATAAACTAGTAATATCATCAACCATGTGTAGTTATAACTATTGATTATGATTGATTGATTGATTGTTTTTTATAAGCTAAGTTTAATGCTAGCTAGCAACTTACCTTGGCTTCTTACTGCATTCGCGTAACAGGCGGGCTCCTCGTGAGGCAGGTGGTTAGAGCGTTGGACTAGTTAACCGTAAGGTTGCAAGATTGAATCCCTGAGCTGACAAGGTACAATTCTGTCGTTCTGCCTCTGAACAAGGCAGTTAACCCACCGTTCCTAGGCCGTCATTGAAAATAAGTGTGTTGTTAACTGACTTGCCTAGTTAAATAAAGGTGTAAAAGAATAAAAAAATTAATTAAAATAAATACATTCGGCAAAATCTGCGTCCAAAATTACCGATTTCCAATTGTTATGAAAACTTGAAATCGGCCCTAATTAATCGGCCATTCCGATTAATCGGTCGACCTCTAATTCCTAATATTGAGTTGCACCCCCTTTTGCCCTCAGAACAGCCTCAATTAATTGGGGCTGAGTTGTCGTAATGTGTCAAGCATTCCACAGGGATGCTGGCCCATGTTTACTCCAATGCTTCCCACAGTTGTGTCATTCCTTTTCCTCATTTTCTCATTTAACTGTAAGATGTAAATATTGTGTTTTTTATTGTTCCTTGAGGCGGTTGCCATAGTGATAACCAAAATATACCTGTGATGTCCTTTGGGTGGCGGACCATTCTTGATACACATTCCATCAGTGTTGAAGTTCTTGACACACTTAGATCAGCGTGCCTGGCAACTTCTACCTCCCTAAACCCTTCAATGGTTAATTCTGAAATCCATCTATATAAACACAAGACACTGCAATAACCTTCACCCTCCACACTGCCGCACCTCACATAGTCAATTCTCTATCAGATACAAAGGTACCATACTCTGGAATTCTTATCTTCACATTGTCAAAACCTCAATAACTTCCAAGTGAAGATTGGGGGTCAGCCTGATGAACCAAACTACTCAGTAATCTCCTCCATATAGCCCAACTCTCACATCCACACATACATTTAAACAAAACATATACTGTTTATTTTTTTGTGATTGTTGATCGGTTAATTTGTACATTTGTGATTAGCGGGTTTTGTTATCTGTTTTAACAAGCCTTTTTTATTTTTGTACTTATGTATTGTATATATTTTTTGTGTTTTCATATAAAGCCCTTGTCCTTCCAACCATATCTGCACACCATTTTTATTTTGTTTTCATCTGTATTTCTTTGGTGCAAATAAATTAAACCTAAATTAAATAAATTTTAATCCCACTTTGTATCACAACAAAATTTCAAAAAAAGCCAAGGGGTGTAAATACTTTCTGAAAGGCACTATAGGTGGCATGAGTTACAATGTGGTATGAACTACAATAAAGCTACAGTAGGCTACAGTAGGTCCTACAGCCTTCCTTAATTAAATGAAGAACAGGGTTGGAGTCGTTTCCATTTCAATTCCGTCAATTCCGAAAGTACGCTGTAAATTCCATTCCAATTCCTATTCAGCTCCATTGCTTTTCAATTATGACATTTGGAATTGGAATTGACCGCTATCCTGATGTAGACAATAGTCAACTGTCCCATCAATGATTGTTGCTATTAGAGATCCAGTAATATGACTGGCTCAAGACATACCTGGACCTCTCCTCATTCTCATAACCCATGATGATATACTCGTCGTTGGCGGTGAGAGGAGGACAGGGACAGCCAGAGTTGTAGTGCAGTGTGACCATATCACGAGGGATGTTGACAAAGGAAGACTTCAGGATGTCTTTGACCTCCACGATTGCACTCAAGTCATGATTCCTGCTTTTAATCTCCTTCACCCTTGCACGAATCACTGGGAAGAAAAGATTAAACATGATTTTAGTTTGATTATTTTAAAAAGGATACTTTACATTTGAAGCCTACTTGTTTGACTGAACATACAGCGCCGGTTTCCTGGAAACTAACTAAGCCTAGTCCAAGACTACTTTTGGAGGAGATTCCATTGAGAATGCTTTTTAGTCCAGGACTATAAATGTAATCTGTGTCTGGAAAATCGTCCTTCAGAGTTTTAGGACAATGATAAAATCATGCATTGTAATAATCATGAGTAATAACTAAGTAATAACTACATCACTCTCATTCTATAATATTTTCCCACTTATGAACTGCAAAAAGAATTGCCTATGAAAATCATTCAGAAAATTGTAAATATGTAATAGCTCACCATAGTTGTAATTATTCTTTAGGTAGGTCTTGAGACCCAGTTTAACTGACTTGCACTTGCAACGATCTGAAACAATAAATGAATAATGTGATACATTGTAGAACATCTGGGATTGAAATAGCCCTATAAATGTATACGTTTTTGAACTGCAAAATTACATTCTTGAAATTCATGTAATGAAAAACATGAGGTGACATTCTATACCATATTCTAATATAATACTGTTCAGATTATTTTGCACTAAATTCAATAGCCAAACATAATTTTTAAGCTACATTTGCAGTATGTACTAACAACAGCTCCATATAAAAGTATCAAAATATTTGATGAAGCAAAGAAAATGTGATTATTATTTTACCATTGTTGGCTCCTTTACAGTTGACATTGTGAGAATCACTTGGAAAGTCAGGAGTTGATTCTGAATAAAACCAACTATGATGAGAACATTTTCACTCAATAACAGTATTAACTTCACAAGTAGCCTCTAATGTCATAGGCCACTGTAGTTAAATTTGTCATTTTATAGTGGTAACATAATAAATGGTCATGTTTAATTCACAGAACATTCAAGGGCCACATGCATCTTACCAGGTGAGCATTTTGAGGGGTCCTGATAGTAAGGGTTGTCTAAGTAACAGACAGGAATAAAGTTGATTTATAAGCGGCTGCTGTAGAGATATTTATAGACTACAGATATTGTCATCATCATATTTTTTTCCTTTTATCTTTGTCTTTATTATGTGAGGTAGCCTGTATTTATTCACAATACCTATTTCAGAACTACACTATGGAATCTTCAATCATCATAATCACCCATATCCTACCTGGTCCGTCTGCTTTTACAATGGCCTCAGGTGAGATACAGACCCCCCGGTCGTAGACTGGCAGATCCTCGCAGGCCAAGCTCTCTGGCCAGGTGTGATTATACCGTTTCATCACCGGTTCACAGCCGCATTTCGCACGCTCACACACCGACTTGCAGGGCTTGATAGGGTCGTGTTGGAAGTCAATCGTGCATATTGGGGCGTACATGGCGCACAGAAAGAACAGTAAATCTGTACTACACTGGGTGCCAAGAAGCCCTTCAAACTGCTCAATGGCCAGGACTGCGTTCGCCTGGGTGCTGTGGTGGAGGTGGTTGGGCATTTTCGTCATGTTCCAGGGCATGGACTTGCACAGAGGGATCCGAATGGGCTCACATGCCGCCGAAGACGCTCTGGGTATCCTAAACAGACAGGTAACCGCGAGGAAGGAGACGAATAACTCGTGGGAAATCATGATCATCCTCAGTTATATGCTGACAGTTGGTTTAGGATAATCAATACATCTAAATGCAATGTCTGGTTATGAAGTCGAAATGGATAAACTTAAACGCGTAATGAAATCCTAAAATATATAGCTAGACTAAAGTTGTCTGTCTACCCGGACGTGTCTAAACTTTGCGTCACGTAAAAGGAAAGAGGTTCAAACGTCATCTTTCGTGCGTAAAACGAAAATATCGAATTCCTCGTGGACGGTGAAGATTGATTTCGATTTCCAACTGTTTTGTTGCTTATTCCATTGGCGCGTGTGTGATCATATTGCGTGTGGGCTTGTGGCTCCGCTCTCTCTATCTCCTCCTTCCCAGACCAGTTAGCACTGCAGTGATTGCTCGCTGGAATCGGACTGACCTCAGTCTGCGGGACCAGCTTTTTTACCATCTACAAATGTCCTCTATCATCATCATGCCTGTCTGACCCTCCTCCTACTCTTGATTCAAGCCAACACCAAGCAGGGCTGCAGAACTTGCCCCATAGCCTTCTTTGAAAAACATGGACATTAGACTAGTTCTGGGATGGGCAACTGGCGGATCAATTTCCACACACACAAATATATATATATACAGTACCAGTCAAAAGTTTGGACACACCTACTCATTCAAGGGTTTTTCTTTATTTTTGGACACACCTACTCATTCAAGGGTTTTTCTTTATTTGTACTATTTTCTACATTGTAGAATCATAGTGAAGACAACTATGAAATTACACATATGGAATCATGTAGTAACCAAAAAAGTGTTAAACAAATCTAAATATATTTTATATTTGAGATTCTTCAAATAGCCACCCTTTGCCTTGATGACAGCTTTGCACACTCTTGGCATTCTCTCAACCAGCTTCACCTGCAATGATTTTCCAACAGTTGAAGGAGTTCCCACATATGCTGAGCACTTGTTGGATGCTTTTCCTTCACTCTGCAGTCCGACTCAACCCAAATCATCTCAATTGGGTTGAGGTCGGATGATTGTGGAGGCCAGGTCATCCGATGCAGCACCATCACTCTCCTTCTTGGTCAAATACGCCTTACACAGCCTGGAGACTGTTGGAAATTCATTGCAGGTGAAGCTGGTTGAGAGAATGCCAAGAGGGTGTAAAGCTGTCATCAAGGCAAAGGGGGGCTATTTGAAGAATCTCAAATATAAAATATATTTTGATTTGTTTAACACTTCTTTGGTTACTACATGATTCCATATGTGCTATTTCATAGTTTTGATGTCTTCATTATTATTCTAAATTTTAGAAAATAGTACAAATAAAGAAAAACCCTAGAATGAGTAGGTGTTCTAAAAGTTTTGACCAGTAGTGTGTGTATATATACAGTGCATTCAGAAAGTATTCAGACCCCTTGACTTTTTCCACATTTTGTTCCATTACAGCCTTGTTCTACCATTTATTAAATACATTTTTTCCCACATCAATCTATACACAATACCCCATAATGACAAAGCATAAACAGGTTTTTATTGCTCGAAATTGAGCTCAGATCCATCCTGTTTTCATTGATCATCCTTGAGATGTTTCTACAACTTGATTGGAGTCCACCTGTGGTAAATTCAATTGATGGACATGATTTGGAAAGGCTGTCTATATAACACTTGTCTATATAAGGTCCCACAGTCCACAGTTGACAGTGTATGTCAGAGCAAAAACCAAGCCAAGAGGTCGAAAATATTTTCCGCAGAGTTCCGAGACAGGATTGTGTCAAAGCACAGATCTGAGGAATTTTACATTTTAGAAATTTTACCTTTATTTAACTAGGCAAGTCAGTTAAGAACAAATTCTTATTTACAATGACGGCCTAGGAACAGTGGGTTAACTGCCTTGTTCAGGGGCAGAACAACAGATTTTTACCTTGTCAGCTCAGGGACTCGATCTAGCAACCTTTCGGTTACTGGCCCAATCCTCTAACCATTAGGAAGGGTACCAAAACATTTCTGCAGCATTGAAGGTCCCCAAGAACACAGTGGCCGCCATCATTCTTAAATGGAAGAAGTTTGGAACCACCAAGACTCTTCCTAGAGCTGGCCACCCTGCCAACCTGAGCAATCGGGGGGGAAGGGCCTTGGTCAGGGAGGTGACCAAGAACCCGATGGTTACTCTGACATGGCTCCAGAGTTCCTCTGTAGAGATGTGAAAATCTTGCAGAAGGACAACCATCTCTGCAGCACTCCAGCAATCAGGACTTTATGGTAGGGTGGCCAGACGGAAGCCACTCCTCAGTAAAAGGAACGACAGCCGACTTGGAGTTTGCCAAAAGGCACCTAAAGGACTCTCAGACCATGAGAAACAAGATTCTCTGGTCTGATGAAATCAAGATTGAACTCTTTGGCCTGAATGCCAAGCATCACGTCTGCAGGAAACCTGGCACCATCCCTACGGTGAAGCATGGTGGTGGCAGCATTATGCTGTGGGGATGTTTTTCAGCTGCAGGGACTGGGAGACTAGTCTGGATAGAGGGAAAGATGAATGAAGCAAAGTACAGAGAGATCCTTGATGAAAACCTGCTCCAGAGCGCTTAGGACCTCAGACTGGGGCGATGGTTCACCTTCCAACAGGACAATGACCCTAAGCGTACAACCAAGACAATGCAGGAGTGGCTTCCTTGAGTGACCCAGCCAGAGTGAACTTGAACCCGATCGAACATCTCTGGAGACCTGAAAATAGCTGTGCAGCGACGCTCCCCATCCAACCTGACAGAGCTTGAGAGGATCTGCAGAAAATAATTTGGAGAATCTCAGAAAATACAGGTGTACCAAGCTTGTAGCGTCATACCCAAAAAGTCTCGAGGCTGAAATCGCTGCCAAAGGTGCTTCAACAAAGTACAAAGTAAAGGGTCTAAATACTTAAGTAAATGTGATATTTCATTTATTTATTTTTTTATTATGTGTGTGTGTGTGTGTGTATATATATATATATATATATATATATATATATATATATATATATATATATATATAACCTGTACTGAGTGTACAAAACATTAAGAACACCTTCCCAATATTGAGTTGCTCCACTCCCCTCTTTGCCCACACAACAGCCTAAATTCGTCACTCTAAAAGGTGGAAAGCGTTCCACAGGGATGCTGGCTCATGTTGACCCCAAGTGTCAAGTTCCCTGGATGTCCTTTGGGGGGGGTGGACCAGTCTTGATACACACGGGAAACTGTTGAGTATGAAAATCCCTGCAGCTTTGCAGTTCTTGAGACAAACCGGTGCACCTGGCACCTACTACCATACCCCATTCAAAGGCACTGAAATATTTGGCTTGCCCATTCACTCTCTGAATGGCACACATACACAATCTATGTCTCAATTGTTTCAAAGCTTAAAAATCCTTCTTTAACCTGTCTCCTCCCCTTCATCTACACTGATTGAAGTGGAATTAACAAGTGACATCAATAAGGGATCATAGCTTTTACCTGGATTCACCTGGTCGGTCTATGTCATGGAAAGAGCAGGTGTTCTTAATGTTTTGTACACTCAGTGTACAAAGGTTCACTCAATTAGCACGTCAGCTAATATTTTTTCGATTGGTAAATTAGTCTAGCCAGCTATCTATCTATACTTGTAGTACTGATGGTCGAATTTCTGACTGGGGCCCACTTTAATTTTGTTAGTCACTAACTCAGATATCATATAAAAAATGACAAAATGTGTTGAATTGCAGCAAACCTGGTTTAAAACTGCATCATGTTCTATATTCCTCATTGCAAAATGGGTAGAATTGCAGGAAATTAACTCTAAAACTTATTTTATCTTCTTTGTTCTCAATAGGGGGTTCTCTAAAGTGATTTACTCGCAAGTTGGGGGGTATGGCTGTGTGGGTATGGATGTAGGTATGCAGACCCGCGAGCCACTGTGGCCCCTCTTGATGAGTTCAGATTTTTGTGGCCCCCACACTCATCAAAGTTGCCCATCCCTGGTCTAGATAACCTAACTTATTTGAGTAAAGCGGCCTATACATTTTTATTTGGAAGTAAACAGTCATGATGGCCCTTATGAAGTCACCATTATGAAGACATGGGGTGTGTTCGTAAATTCACACTGGATTGTCAGAGAGCGATCTGGGCGTTCGTAAATTCAGAGCGTTGTCAGATTGTCCGTTAGTAAATTCAGAGCGTTTCGCTCTCTGAGCATTCAGAGCGCACACTGGACTCTTTGGCTGTGGAGTAAGGGAAAGGGAAAGGAAAAGGGGGATACCTCGTCAGTTGTACAACTGAATGCATTCACCTGAAATGCATCTTCCACATAGGGTTGATCAGAGCGTTCTGACCTCATAAAGTCAGTCAAGCACCCAAGCTAACTGATTAAAGTTGGCTAGCTTGCTAACTGGCTAAAGTTGGCTAGCTTGCTAACTGGCTAAAGTTGGCTTGAAGACCTTACTCTGACCATTTTCCTCACCCTGGCAGAGCTGGTTAGGCTGTTTTCATGTTATCTAGAGCGTTGGTGACTGTAACTGAGCTGCTGGCAACAATTTAATACATTTTTTTGGTTGACATTTACAGACACCGGTCATATTCAACGGGCGTTGCGCGTTCGTAAATTCATCAGTTATTCTGCTCTCTGAGTGAATTTACGAACGCACCCATATTATGATGACAGTGCTATGTACACAAGCAGCTTTAATCAAGCCTAATTATTAGTGTGAACTCAACACAATGATGAGTGTTAATAGGTGTTAATGAGTGTTAATTAAGAACATGTTAAATATCATTATTTATTTTATTTTTTATTTAACCTTTATTTAACCAGGCAAGTCAGTTAAGAACAAATTCTTATTTACAATGACGGCATACTTGGAAACACTTGGAAACTGCCTTGTTCAGATTTTTACCTTGTCAGCTCAGGGATTCGATATACTAAACCCAGTGTTTAAATAGTATACAATGGACAGCATGGAGGATTTTACAAGTTGACCAAGAGGTCATATAGGGTCAGATTGTTAAATAAGATACAGTATTCACCATTTCAGTGTTCTCTATTTCAGAATGAACTGGATCCATGCAACATTAGGCCAAGTAAAGTGGAGCAAATTACTCTTATGAAAGCTTTTTAACATACCTTTTTGTTTAGTTTATCACACATACAGTAACAGTGGAATAGAGAGCAGATTTAGGATTTAAGGTTTAGATTTGTAGAAGATCAAAGGGACTTCTGATTGACCTTGCCAGCCATTATTAGAATGTTCATGTTTGTTCCTCGTCAAACTGGATCATGGCTTGTGTGTGTGCATGCGTTCGTTCCTGTGATCATGTGACTGAGGGGTGTTTAACAACATGACCAGGGAAACATCAATGTGAGGGCTGCCTGCCAGGACTCTCAGTGTTCTCAGGCCGGAGGAACACTTCCCCACTAATATTTTGACAGCAAAAAACTAAAAAATACACAAAACAACCAAGACCAATGTTGGCCTACATACAAAAAAGGAAACTGTTCTAGGAAAGACCTTCAAGTTCTAAGCACTGAGAAGTAAACTCAATAACACATGACAATCAGGTCAGATGTGAGTCAATTTGCTGCCAATTGTGATAGCTAGAACTGTGGAAATTTCCCTAAACAAATGTCTCAAGTGGAAACACTCAAGTTAAAATGATTAGGCTAATCATAGCAAATCTGTGTGTGTGTGAGTATGTATGGTATTTTGTGTGCAGCTTATATCCTGAAGTTTATTCAAACATTTTAAACAAATGGGACTCTAGGCCAGTAAGTGGATATAACCTAAGATTTATTTGTCACGTTATGGAGGATACGCGGTTCATTGAAACATTGAAAACATATAAAAGTGGTAAAAGGAAAACTATGTATAAACATTCAATAAATATGAAAGAATGTTTATTATATACCGTACAGACAGGTACTATGGAGTAGTTATGCCAATGAGGCATTTAGTTAAAAAATTATTCTATGCTTTGTACAAATATCAACCATCTGTTATCAGTTTTCATAATATTTAAGTTTAATACCAACATTTCAGGTTAGCTCCAAATAATATAAGATGCTATGTTTTCTCAACAGTTTGGCAAATATCTCAAAGAAACACAAAAAATGTAAATAACAGAAATTCACAAAGATACACATACTGTAATAACCGACAGATAATGATAATGAATATAACTGTGTATCACCATTTCCAAAAAACTGCAATTAGTTTTGCACATTCCCCTTTACCGATAATAGCATTTTTAGTGTTTAATTTTTAACCCATTCAATATTTAGAAACTAAGATAATATTCAAAAATTAAATTAAGTAGTAGTGTATTGTCACTGATCATTGTCAACAAAGCTTACATCAGATTAAGTAAACAAATTATTAATTCATAAAACTGTATGAAAAGAAAAACCCTGATCCCACAAAACCAATAATACTATTTTTTTGTTTTCTTTAAGACTGTAAGTTGAAACACAGCACACCCACAATGGTCATATCATCATATAAGACTCATGTTGTCCAAAGCCATATATTTATATTCTCAGTAAAGAGCTCTGGGGCTGCCTGCATGTATCAAGCTTCTCAGAGTAGAAGTGCTGATCTAGGATCAGGTCTCCCCCTGTCAAGTTAATGTTATTCATTATGATCTAAAAGGCAACACTGATCCCAAATCAGCACTCCTACTCTGAGACGCTTGATACATACAGCCCTTGTCTCCTCTTCACTATCTGCATGCTGAACTCCAGACAAGGTGAGGAGTCTCTCACTCGCTCTCTCCCTCCTCTAATCTGTCTCTCCTCTAACCCCTCTTTCCTCTCCTCCTCTCAGGGCTCTCAGGCGGAGGAAGACACACTCTGCTTGTAGACAGCATGGTATGCATTACGGAGCAGCACATAGGGGAAGCAGGACTCCAGAAGGTCCATGGTCAAGAACGGGGACTCCTGCACAATCTGGTAGAGAAAACACATGGATGGATATGGATAGAACCTAAAAGAACCACTGTGAGAACGTCTCAAATAGCATCCCATTCCCCATATAGTGCAGTACTTTAGACCAGGGCCCACATACGGCTCTGGTCAAAAGAAGTGCGCTATATAGGGAGCCATTTGGGATGCAGCCTGAGTTTAATCATACTTTTGTGATTTTTCCTTGTTCTCTATATTATCGAGGCAGAGTAGCCCCATGGATAAGGCATAAGGGTGTGTGTGTTCTATATTATGCAGTTCCAATGCAGGATAAAGACTGTGGGTGATTCTTCTTTCTTTCCACCCTGGTTGTCTTTCTATTCTATCTCCTGTACATTATTCTTCAAAGTCAAGCAAATCCAAATCCCACAGACCAGTAAGCCCCTCTGATCAACAGACAATACATGTGTATGCATGACTGCATATGTCATTTTCAATACACAGTCTGAAAGAAAATAGTGCTCTGTTCATTTTCAAGTAGAAAGAGGTTTGCAATTCTCTTTATTTTCTTTCTGCTTTGGGCTGGCCAGAGACTAATGAGAATGTTGACCTTGGAACCAGTATATTACATGTGTTAGATGGTAGCTAGATGATGTGACAACGTGTTAGATGATAGCTAAATGTTAGTTAGAGGATGTGACAGCGTGTTAGATGATAGCTAAATGTTAGTTAGAGGATGTGACAGCGTGTTAGATGATAGCTAAATGTTAGTTAGAGGATGTGACAACGTGTTAGATGATAGCTACATGTTAGTTAGAGGATGTGACAACGTGTTAGATGATAGCTAAATGTTAGTTAGAGGATGTGACAGCGTGTTAGATGATAGCTAAATGTTAGTTAGAGGATGTGACAACGTGTTAGATGATAGCTAAATGTTAGTTAGAGGATGTGACAACGTGTTAGATGATAGCTAAATGTTAGTTAGAGGATGTGACAACGTGTTAGATGATAGCTAAATGTTAGTTAGAGGATGTGACAATGTGTTAGATGATAGCTAAATGTTAGTTAGAGGATGTGACAATGTGTTAGATGATAGCTAAATGTTAGTTAGAGGATGTGACAACGTGTTAGATGATAGCTAAATGTTAGTTAGAGGATGTGACAACGTGTTAGATGATAGCTAAATGTTAGTTAGAGGATGTGACAGCGTGTTAGATGATAGCTAAATGTTAGTTAGAGGATGTGACAACGTGTTAGATGATAGCTAAATGTTAGTTAGAGGATGTGACAATGTGTTAGATGATAGCTAAATGTTAGTTAGAGGATGTGACAACGTGTTAGATGATAGCTAAATGTTAGTTAGAGGATGTGACAACGTGTTAGATGATAGCTAAATGTTAGTTAGAGGATGTGACAATGTGTTAGATGATAGCTAAATGTTAGTTAGAGGATGTGACAATGTGTTATATGATAGCTAAATGTTAGTTAGAGGATGTGACAACGTGTTAGATGATAGCTAAATGTTAGTTAGAGGATGTGACAACGTGTTAGATGATAGCTAAATGTTAGTTAGAGGATGTGACAACGTGTTAGATGATAGCTAAATGTTAGTTAGAGGATGTGACAACGTGTTAGATGATAGCTAAATGTTAGTTAGAGGATGTGACAACGTGTTAGATGATAGCTAAATGTTAGTTAGAGGATGTGACAACGTGTTAGATGATAGCTAAATGTTAGTTAGAGGATGTGACAGCGGGTTAGATGATAGCTAAATGTTAGTTAGAGGATGTGACAACGTGTTAGATGATAGCTAAATGTTAGTTAGAGGATGTGACAACGTGTTAGATGATAGCTAAATGTTAGTTAGAGGATGTGACAACGTGTTAGATGATAGCTAAATGTTAGTTAGAGGATGTGACAACGTGTTAGATGATAGCTAAATGTTAGTTAGAGGATGTGACAACGTGTTAGATGATAGCTAAATGTTAGTTAGAGGATGTGACAGCGTGTTAGATGATAGCTAAATGTTAGTTAGAGGATGTGACAACGTGTTAGATGATAGCTAAATGTTAGTTAGAGGATGTGACAACGTGTTAGATGATAGCTAAATGTTAGTTAGAGGATGTGACAATGTGTTAGATGATAGCTAAATGTTAGTTAGAGGATGTGACAACGTGTTAGATGATAGCTAAATGTTAGTTAGAGGATGTGACAATGTGTTATATGATAGCTAAATGTTAGTTAGAGGATGTGACAACGTGTTAGATGATAGCTAAATGTTAGTTAGAGGATGTGACAACGTGTTAGATGATAGCTAAATGTTAGTTAGAGGATGTGACAGCGTGTTAGATGATAGCTAAATGTTAGTTAGAGGATGTGACAGCGTGTTAGATGATAGCTAAATGTTAGTTAGAGGATGTGACAGCGTGTTAGATGATAGCTAAATGTTAGTTAGAGGATGTGACAACGTGTTAGATGATAGCTAAATGTTAGTTAGAGGATGTGACAACGTGTTAGATGATAGCTAAATGTTAGTTAGAGGATGTGACAACGTGTTAGATGATAGCTAAATGTTAGTTAGAGGATGTGACAGCGGGTTAGATGATAGCTAAATGTTAGTTAGAGGATGTGACAACGTGTTAGATGATAGCTAAATGTTAGTTAGAGGACGTGACAACGTGTTAGATGATAGCTAAATGTTAGTTAGAGGATGTGACAATGTGTTAGATGATAGCTAAATGTTAGTTAGAGGATGTGACAGCGTGTTAGATGATAGCTAAATGTTAGTTAGAGGATGTGACAACGTGTTAGATGATAGCTAAATGTTAGTTAGAGGATGTGACAACGTGTTAGATGATAGCTAAATGTTAGTTAGAGGATGTGACAACGTGTTAGATGATAGCTAAATGTTAGTTAGAGGATGTGACAACGTGTTAGATGATAGCTAAATGTTAGTTAGAGGATGTGACAATGTGTTAGATGATAGCTAAATGTTAGTTAGAGGATGTGACAACGTGTTAGATGATAGCTAAATGTTAGTTAGAGGATGTGACAACGTGTTAGATGATAGCTAAATGTTAGTTAGATGATGTGACAACGTGTTAGATGATAGCTAAATGTTAGTTAGAGGATGTGACAACGTGTTAGATGATAGCTAAATGTTAGTTAGAGGATGTGACAACGTGTTAGATGATAGCTAAATGTTAGTTAGAGGATGTGACAGCGTGTTAGATGATAGCTAAATGTTAGTTAGAGGATGTGACAGCGTGTTAGATGATAGCTAAATGTTAGTTAGAGGATGTGACAACGTGTTAGATGATAGCTAAATGTTAGTTAGAGGATGTGACAACGTGTTAGATGATAGCTAAATGTTAGTTAGAGGATGTGACAACGTGTTAGATGATAGCTAAATGTTAGTTAGAGGATGTGACAACGTGTTAGATGATAGCTAAATGTTAGTTAGAGGATGTGACAGCGTGTTAGATGATAGCTAAATGTTAGTTAGAGGATGTGACAACGTGTTAGATGATAGCTAAATGTTAGTTAGAGGATGTGACAACGTGTTAGATGATAGCTAAATGTTAGTTAGAGGATGTGACAACGTGTTAGATGATAGCTAAATGTTAGTTAGAGGATGTGACAACGTGTTAGATGATAGCTAAATGTTAGTTAGATGATGTGACGTGTTAGATGATAGCTAAATGTTAGTTAGAGGATGTGACAATGTGTTAGATGATAGCTAAATGTTAGTTAGAGGATGTGACAACGTGTTAGATGATAGCTAAATGTTAGTTAGAGGACGTGACAACGTGTTAGATGATAGCTAAATGTTAGTTAGAGGATGTGACAACGTGTTAGATGATAGCTAAATGTTAGTTAGAGGATGTGACAACGTGTTAGATGATAGCTAAATGTTAGTTAGAGGACGTGACAATGTGTTAGATGATAGCTAAATGTTAGTTAGAGGATGTGACAACGTGTTAGATGATAGCTAAATGTTAGTTAGAGGACGTGACAACGTGTTAGATGATAGCTAAATGTTAGTTAGAGGATGTGACAACGTGTTAGATGATAGCTAAATGTTAGTTAGAGGATGTGACAACGTGTTAGATGATAGCTAAATGTTAGTTAGAGGATGTGACAACGTGTTAGATGATAGCTAAATGTTAGTTAGAGGACGTGACAACGTGTTAGATGATAGCTAAATGTTAGTTAGAGGATGTGACAACGTGTTAGATGATAGCTAAATGTTAGTTAGAGGATGTGACAACATGTTAGATGATAGCTAAATGTTAGTTAGAGGATGTGACAGCGTGTTAGATGATAGCTAAATGTTAGTTAGAGGATGTGACAACGTGTTAGATGATAGCTAAATGATAATTATAGGATGTTTCAACGTGTTAATGTTAGAGGATGTGACACTATGTTATGATAGCTAGGTGATAGTTAGATGTGACACTGTGTTATGATAGCTAGGTGATAGTTAGATGATGGGACAACGTGTTAGATGATAGTTAGATGTGACACTGTTATGATAGCTAGGTGATAGTTAGATGTGACACTGTGTTATGATAGCTAGGTGATAGTTAGATGATGGGACAACGTGTTCGATGATAGTTAGATGTGACACTGTGTTATGATAGCTAGGTGATAGTTAGATGATGGGACAACGTGTTAGATGATAGTTAGATGTGACACTGTTATGATAGCTAGGTGATAGTTAGATGATGGGACAACGTGTTAGATGATAGTTAGATGTGACACTGTGTTATGATAGCTAGGTGATAGTTAGATGATGGGACAACGTGTTAGATGATAGTTAGATGTGACACTGTTATGATAGCTAGGTGATAGTTAGATGATGGGACAACGTGTTCGATGATAGTTAGATGTGACACTGTGTTATGATAGCTAGGTGATAGTTAGATGTGACACTGTGTTATGATAGCTAGGTGATAGTTAGATGATGGGACAACGTGTTCGATGATAGTTAGATGTGACACTGTGTTATGATAGCTAGGTGATAGTTAGATGATGGGACAACGTGTTCGATGATAGTTAGATGTGACACTGTTATGATAGCTAGGTGATAGTTAGATGATGGGACAACGTGTTAGACGATAGTTAGATGTGACACTGTGTTATGATAGCTAGGTGATAGTTAGATGATGGGACAACGTGTTAGATGATAGTTAGATGTGACATGATAGCTAGGTGATAGTTAGATGATGGGACAACGTGTTAGATGATAGTTAGATGTGACACTGTTATGATAGCTAGGTGATAGTTAGATGATGGGACAACGTGTTAGATGATAGTTAGATGTGACACTGTGTTATGATAGCTAGGTGATAGTTAGATGATGTGACAACATGTTAGATGATAGCTAGAGTAGGCATAACTGTATAATTCTTAGTCATTCGGTTTGATATAGTATTGTAAATTAATAGTATATGACTCTCCTAAATTACTTTCCCAGGTCTCCCTTTGGGAAATAGTTATTCTGACCTTAACGGGACTTAAATAAAGGTTAAATAGAACATGACGTGTGTTGTAGTTTAGTCCGCATCCCAAATGGCACCCTATTCCCTATATACTGCACTAATTTTAGCATGAAACACAACCTGAGAGTGGCTGATGACTTCCAAAGTCTTTGCTGTGTCAACACAAAAGAGATTGTCTGCCGACACTGTTCAGAGGTTCTAAGTACTGTCGGCACGCAAACCTGAGCTTTTTGACCAGGTAGTGTACAGTAGTGTACTTTATATGGAATAGGGTGCCATTTGGGACACATCCATATAGTATGTGACTCACCATGTCCAGGAGCAAGTAGACAGATTCTCTGTTCCTTGTTGTGGTTTTGTCAGTCTCCTGGCCGATCTTCAGCAAACTGGAGGAGGCAAGCTGCACAGGAGAGAAAGAACAAATGAAATCAGATTTTTTTTCTCTCCCAGTACTAAGCTTTATCTGTGTCTGGGGAAACCGACCCTGAAAGTGTAGAAGCACTTGTGTCTCTTTCCATCAGTTTTACAATGTTACTAGACATTTAAAGTCTATAACACAGTCACTATGAAAAACCCCAAACCACCAGTTTACCATTCTAAACTTGCCATGTGGGTTCAGCTTTGACACATGGATTTAAACACTGGATTTAAGCATTTCAAAGAGGACCTGGCTTGGTTTGTGTCTCACATGGTTTCAGATGGAGAACAGCATTAAAGATTTCAACACTGTTATAGTAATACATTATTGGAGCGCAATAAAAAGTAACAGGACATTGAGGAATAATTCCAATGGAAATACATAGAGGGGAAAACAAGGTCAGTGGGTCGCTGTGCCCTCCTCCTCAGCAATGCAGAAAAATCACAAGTCATGCAGAAAAAATCATTTAAGATATTAAAATAAAAATTATTTAGAATCACAGAAGGTTTATGGAACATTAATGTTTTTAAATCCTGGTTATGAAAATAAAAAATAATATAAATAAAAAATGATCCTGCCTTTTCCCACATTGTGTGTATTAAAACATGGATGCGTCCCAAATAGAACCCTATTCCCTACATAGTGCACTACTTTTGATGCAGGCCCAAATAGAGAATAAATATAAAACAGATGAAGGAAGAGAGCTGCTTATAATAAATAATAAAAAAGGGTGAAGATAAATGTGTGGT